>NC_134566.1:603171-904756 GCF_025594145.1 Primulina tabacum
TAAAAGAACTATAATGTTAAAAAAAATGAATGTACCGTCGTTTTTTCTTGTTCGTTCAGAATTATATATTTGTAAAAAAAAATTAAATTTTTATTAACATTTTTTTTAAAAAAAAGAGATGAAAAAATTATAAAAGAAAAAGTAACAAGAGAGACATCATTTTACCCCCACAATATTTATTTGTAATAAAAAATAAAATTGTAACTTTAAATTGTATTATTAATCACACATTTTTATATAAAAAGATATAATTGTGGTTTTGAAATAATTAAAATATAAAAATACCAATTTTTTTAAAAAATAAGTTTTTTTTTTAATAGTGTTGTGGACTAAAACAACGTCCATAGCACCTTCTGCTCCACAGCAGAGGATCTTGATCCGTTAGGTCTGCTTGGTTACAATGATACTACGGTGGATTTGTGAACATATAAAGATGGATTGATTATGAAACAAGTACAGTAGAGAAAAATTTAGGGTTGCACCTATCGAAAACAAAATCGAGGGAGTCACGCCTAGGATATATAGTATGGATACGTACTAAGACGACCAATAGAGGATCCAATAATTAGGAAATAAGAGACCATGACTAATACCCATATTAAAAGATCAAGAGACAGAACATAAAAGACTTGAAAAATAATTATTAAAAATGATATGAATTATCTAATTATAGATGATATATAATCGGAGAGAGAAACTTCAAGATTTTTTATTTTAAGCGGGATTAGTATAAATTTAAGCATAAAATATTATTTTTAATTATATCAAACAAATAAAATGGAGTAAAAAAATTTAAATGTAATGTGGTAATTTTTTGGTCTGATTCTTACTCAATACATTATAATTTATCATCGTTACACTTAAATATTAAATATCAAAGATGATACATTGCTATCATTACGTGATAGTAAAATTTTTAATTTATGTTTCTATTCCTCTTCTTAACTAATCTTGCTTTTAAAAAATTTGCATTTGAGCGTTGTTGAACACAATCCAATGTTATATGTTTTTCTTCTTCTAATTCAGATTCAAATTCAATTTGATTTATATTTCTCTTCTTTTTGTTCATCAGTATTACTAATCTTACTCATAAAATCTTTAATTTTTGTTTCATATTATTCAACAATTTTGTTTGTTTTTTAAAGTCTCTCTTAAGGGGTCAACCTACGTTTTACCGATTTTGGCCAAAAAGAAGCATTTCAGTAAAGCTTCAAGCTTGAAAAGATGTAAGTTGTTGTACACTCTATGTTTGTTTTGCTGTGATTTTGGTCATCTATATTGTCAAATTTCAGTCTTAATCTGAAATAATTTTTTTTAAATTTACTTTTCTTCATTTTCATCTGGATTTATAAATGTATCACCACACACATTAGTTAGTACAAAAAAAATTATGTTTGGCGACGGATTTTGCGACGGAATAAACTGTCGCTAATCACATTAGCGACGGTTTTCAACAACGTCTATAAAGTCATCGTCGCTAAATATGCAATGGTTCCTCAAAACTTGTCGCTAATGAGCGATGGTTTTGAGACACTTAGCGACGGTTTAAAAAAAAGCGTCGTCTATTTATCGACTGTTTAGACAAAAACCGTCATCAATTTAGCTACGGAACATGATCAAAACTGTCGCTCATTAGCGACGGTTGTTTTCATATTCTGTCGCTAATTGTTCTGTTTTTATAAAAAATGTTGTTTATTAATTTCTTAAAATAAAATTAATTTTTAAAATTATTTATACTAATTTTTAAATAATCTATTGAACTCATCTAAATTAATGATTTTCAAATTTATAAATAATGTATGAAACAATTAAATCTTACGATAATAAGTAAACAACAAATTCACTTAAGAGAGAAAAATATATTACAAAGGTGAAGATGTGTGATAAAATGGACCGAAACGCCCAAATTTATAGACAAGTTGCGACGATTTTTTTGAGAAACCGTCGCTATTGACGACGATTTTAAAAACTGGCGATGGTTTTTTGAAAAAAATGTCGCTAATTATAGCGACGGTTTTTTATGTCGTCGCTAATTAGCGATAGATCTAGACGGTTCCCTTGCATTGTCGCTAATGAGCGACAATTTGCTTAAATCATCGCTAATGAGCAACGGTTAATCAGCGACGTTTTTTAAACTGTCGCTAATATTTACGACGATTTTAATTAAACCGTCGCAAATATTTTATTTGCGATTGTTTCGATTTGGGCCTTTTTTTTTTTTTTTTTTTTGTAGTGAGTGTTGTGTGAGTGGCAGTTTATCACCGCATCAGTGTCGTATAAACGTCAAGTCAAAAAAAGGAAAAAAGAGAACGAACTAACACTAAAATTTGACAATATGGAGGAAAAAATCGTAAAGAGAAAAATATAAAAGACCAGAAATACAAATTTTTTCCTAAAATAATTACTTCCATTATCTTTATTGGCTTTATTTTTAAAACAGAATATTTACATAATATGGAACAAAAAAATTTCAGAGTAAATTTAAACTCCATAATAAATATTATTTTCATTGATAAATTTTATCCATGCAGCAAATGGTTTTTAAAATTATTTATTTTTATTATTTAATTTTTAATTGTCCAATAAATTTTTATTTATAATTCTAAATTTATATTTTTTTTATCTGGTTTTCTCTTATTTTGGTTGTATTCATGATTAGCTCAATTAATAAAAAAAATAATACTTAAAATATAATAAAAAGCACAATCGTTTTTAAAGAGGTTCGGTCCAAAAGACCTACGTCCTTGGGGCCACGCCCAATTATTAAGTGAAGCTACTAAATATAAAATGTCATGATCATACAAAAACTTATTTAAATAAAAAAAACTCTCTCTTTTCTAATGACGCATCTATGACGAACACATTCAGTATGCTTCACTTAGCCAGCATCACTTGTTTTTAATATCCACCAACTCGAACTCTCTTCGAAACTACAGATTGTTCTCTTCTGAGAATGTCGCGCTCCTTTCCTGAGGAATGAATCACAAGTCTTTGAGTATGTGAGTACCACCAGCAAGTTGAAATCTCAAAATCAGAATAAATAAGGTAGAAATTATCAAAAATTGTCTCATGGCTTGTCGTGACACGGAATGAAAAATAGAATTTTTCTTTACTAAATTTGCATACAACCAACTCTTAAAGATTTGACAATATAAGCTCATAGTCCTTCCTCGACCATATATGGCCATTCTCGGCCATCTTCATATTGAATAAACACTTTTTTATATAGAAGACAACATCATATCTAAGATAAATATTATCTTTTTAAATCTAACATCATATCTTCTCATATCAATCAAGATAAGATCTTTCATATATTCATAATATCTTCAACAATCACAAGATATATACAAACAAATATGTTGGACCGAACGCTTGCCGCTTTACCAAAGCTATAGCTAGTAGTAATGGTACAACTCAAATATTTTAAACTGCACAACAGCTCAAGCACAACAGTTCGATCGCTCTACCAAGCAGGGACAATTATTGCACCCAACAACCTTCCTCCCAATAATTGCACTCCTTGCAATCAATGAGAATCGAACCCATGACCTTGGCTCTGATACTAATGGTAGGACCGAGCGCTTGCCGCTTTACCAAAAGCTATAGCTAGTAGTAATTGTGCAACTCAAATCTTTTAAACCGTACAACAGCTCAAACAACACGATTCGATCGCTCTACCAAGTAGGGACAATTGTTGCACCCAACAAAATATACTCTTTAATTATTTCCTTATTTCAAAAAGCTTCAAATCAATATTTTAAATTTTCTTGAAAGAATAATCTAAAAAATAAAACCAAAAAAATTTAAAATCTAACTTATATTTTATGAATAATAATTTCCCTAAAAGTTTATTTACAAAATATCATTATTGATAAGTCAAAAGATCAATAATGAAAAAAATTAAGAAATTAAATTGCAGACAAAATTACATGCATTCAGGTAAAATTTTCTACCCTTAAATCATAAGCTAATTACCCCCTTAAACAGCAATTAATTAGCTTTTCTGGAAGGGTACTTTAGCTATGTTGGAACAATTTTTTTACGGGCTTACATAATTAATTGTACATGAAACCACTACCTAATAAACAACACAATAAAGTGATCTACTTAATTGTCAGTTTATGAAATATTAAAATAAATCGGTATGATCAATCTTATGTGTAAAAAACTAGCTCAATTAAGTCTTCTGCGATAAATCGATGACTTCTTATATCATATATATGGTTATAGTCCCCAAGATATAAAGAATAATACATAATATACAGTAGATATTCTAGACTTCTCTTACGCTCCCATATCATAATTATAACTAATGCGATATCGTAGGAAAAATGAATAGATGGGTTGGTTCAGATTCAGTTCAATCAAGCTCATAGACCTCAACAATCGAAAGTGAGGATGAGAAGGTCCAGTTTATCATGGCAGATGTTGAGCCGAAGAGAACAGATATTGAGCTGGAGATTGCCAATGATGATTTGGTATTTGATTTTGATTATGATGTATTGATAAAAAAAATCTTGTCACGACAATGCATAACATCATAGATGAGTACAAGAGACGTTCACAATAATTCGAGGAATGAAAAGCAGATAATATAAGCCTAACATATAAGTCAATAAACTCTGTCTTCTCCTGGTGAAAGGAACTTGACAGTATTAGGATTAAGTTAAATTTGTTAGCGGCTGAGAATAATGACATGGGAAGAGTGTTCCAAGAAACAGTTAATGATAATAAACAGTTGACAATTCTAGTCAATTCTTGGAACAATTCTAAATAGTGGGTAGTATTTTTACCATATAACATCTCGAAAAACTATAATGTGCATTAGCATAATAAAAATATAACATCTCGAAAAACTATAATGTGCATTAGCATAATAAAAATATATATACTTGATTGCAACTTCAATTCCGAAAATAACTTTAACCAATGCACAATAAAAATATAGATACTTGATTGCAAGTTCAATTCCGAAAATAACTCAAACCGAATAGTTCATTGCGGGAGGTGATTTATCCAGATGAATTTATTCGAGGAACGGATCCGGATAATAGTTAGGGAAGACTTAAACTTAATGTAATAAATTTTATATGTATATAACCAAAAAAATTCATTATATTATATTGTTAAATGAAGTTGTGAGTGTGGAGAATTTGAGCTTCAGTGGCTAAGCAAAATATTTAATAAATAAAAAAAAAATTAGGCTGGACTATATCCTGTAGCCTAGAACTGACCGATGCTAAATATTCCGTCTATGTCGATTTCATTCAATAAAGGAAATGGCAAAAATGGGAAATTTGGTTCGCTTTTGAAATCAAACAAATGATTCAATTCTTGTCTATGAAATACATGGAATGTTTTTTTTCCTGTTCCAATATCATTAGATTATGTAAATCATCCACATTTTTATGAAAGTACACATATACGTTGATGATCCAAGAATTAACATTTGACCACATCATAGAAGAAAATACTTTAGTTATAGCTTAGAATAATGTTTATATCAATATACATCGTGGCCATTTAAAAAACTTTAACCATAGTTCATAGCAATATGTTTGTTATGGTGATATTCTCTCATTCTTTATGTTCGTATGAATTTTTTAAATCATATTATATCATTTTGCGCAAAAAACATAGATAGAAATTCAGATTCCATAAAAAATAAAGCAACACAAGTTCGCTTTTTAGAAGTCCAAGCAACTATGACACTAGGGATGTAATCGAGTCGAGCCTTGGTTCGTTTATAATCGAGCCGAGCTCGAGCTTTATTTAACGAATATATGCATGGGTCACGAGCTTATTCAAGCCTTTATCGAGCCTAAATAAACTTAATAAATATGAATTATACATTTAGATTTTCATTAAATTAATTAAAAAGTAAATTATATATTTAAAGAAAAATATATTATTCTTATTAAAATTTGTAAATTTATTATAATAAATAAATTTAATAGATTTTTCTATATATTTTATAAATAATATGTAAAATCAATAAATCAAATATCAAAACTATTATTTTTTCATCTAAAAGATTACTCATGAACTTACCAACGAACATGTTCACGAGCTAACGAGTCGAATAATGTAAAGCTTGAGTTTGGTTTGTTTATCTTAACGAGCCTCATTAAACGAGCTCAAACGAGCTTTTATCGAATCGAGTTTCAAATAACTCACAAACAGTTTGGTTCGTTTACATCCCTATATGACACCTCCACCAACCTTTAGTCTACTTTGAGTCAGTTACACCATATTCCCAATTATCATTTGTCACGCCCCGGGACGGGGGTTGGTTGACACCGGCGTTGCTCTCAAATTTACATTCCAAAACAACCAGCCTCAGAGTACAGAATTCAGAAACCAGTCTTTTATTCATAATACGAAATAAATCAATTGTCTGTTACAACTCGAATACTAATGTTTTACAGCGGAAATGTAAAACCAGACATAACAGTGTCTTAACAGATACAACGGAATTAACATAAACATAAACTGAAAACAATAATCTTCTTCACCAACCCCAGAACTGGATCTGCTCTTCTTCTTCTAATATTTCTTCCTTGTTCTTATCTGAGATGTGTTTGGTGGGTGAGTGATATGATTGTCACTCAGTAAGCAGGGGCGGGAATAACTCCCAGTTTTCAAAAACCATTTTTACATAAACAGTAATACAATAATGTACAGAAAATACTTATTTTCAGAACAGTAATCAAAATTCAGAGATCACAGGTTTCAGAACAGAAATCAGAATTAGTAAACACTGAGCACGTTAGTGAATTTCATGGCTAAACTGATATCAGTCCCCTATATGTTCTCTCCTCTAAGGGGTGAGGCCAGAATCAGAATCAGAATTCAGAAATGTTCAAAATATATATTCCTACCATTAGTTCACTAGGGAGTTTCAGTGCTTCAAAATCATATATCAGAAATCAAACATACAGAAGCTGAACTTTAAAACAGAATTATCAAACGGATTTCAAGATATTTATGTATAAGCCCACTTACAGTAATTTGCTAAATATTTCGGTTGAAGTCTGGAAATCTGTTTATTATTGCTACTGGTTTCTACTGCTACAAAAAATGCACTCTCTTCGCTCTAATTTCAAGTGATCTCAATATTTTGGTAACAACCATTTCAGATATTGAGGGTGCTATATATAGGCCAAAGTCTGACTGTTAGCCTTCCAATTAATGACCATAATCTGCCATTAACAGCCTTTATTTCATGTTAAATGCTTCAGTTACAAGTCCTAAGCATAACCAGTAGTTATCTGCTGGAATCTCGCTACTAAACTCTTCTGCTGCTAGGTTCCGTTTGTTGGAAAATATCATCTTCTGAAATATGAGTTGCTGCTGAAATTTTGGTAGCTGCTGGTATTGTTGGAATTTCAGGTTCTCATATCATCACTGTAATATTCAAGTGTAGACGTCTTACACTTGTAATGTAAGCGATAGTTTACTACCTAAAAATAAAAGAACGAATCCATATATATATATATATAGAGAGAGAGAGAGTGTGTTAAAATCACAGAGATAAATAAATGGTTTGCTGCGGTAAATAAATTGATAAATAATTGCAATTTTTTGCCTGGTTGGACGCCATTTCATTACATTGATTGTTAAATACTGTTCAAATCCAAATTGGTTTTGGCATTGCAATTGGATGAGTGCCATTTTACGTCTGACTCAGCCACAAATAATTGAGTGATAAGTGACTTAATCAAAATCAAGCATAAGATTAAACAAATTTTATTTATTTCACTCCTAGTTTATTTATTCAACAAAAATACATACACAAAAAATTGTGCAGCAATTACAGAAGCTTGAGATTAAAGAGCGAATTAACCCATAATATATATATATATATATATATATATATAAAGTATAATAATAAATCGCAGATAAATTGTTTGCTCAAAGTAGGTTGACTGGTGTAGCAACCAAGCAGAGTGGAATTTTCTTACGCATTGCGACCCCTGTAGCTTCTTCCATATCAATATCCTCCGGTGACATCCCTTTGGGAAGTTCCCAATCAAAGCGGAACAAAAGATTCGCAAGTGCGAGCTCCACAACCGCGATGGCAAAACTGGCTCCAGGGCAACCTCTTCTGCCAGCACCGAAGGGTAACAACTCAAAATGTTGTCCTCTGAAGTCAATCACGTTATTCAGAAACCGCTCAGGCCAGAATCTTTCTGGCTTCTCCCAGTGTTTCGGATCCATTCCGATTGCTGCTGCATTGAACAGCACTCTGGTTTTTGCCGGGATTTCGTATTTGTTGTCGATCACGCAGTCCTCTAATGTTTCTCTTGGGATCCATAGTGGGGCGGGTGGATGGAGTCTCCATGCCTCTTTGATCACCATTCTCACGTATGCGAGTTTTGGAAGATCGCTTTCTTCTACTTTTGACTGTCCTTTGCATACTTTCCTAACTTCTTCTTGAGCTTTCTTGAGGACTTCCGGATTTCTCATCAGTTCTGCCATCGCCCATACGATTGTCACCGAGGAACTATCAGTGCCAGCCATGAATATGCCCTGCAATTCATTATCACAATATATATAAATATAAGAAAATCATGAATGTAAACAGGGATAATAAAGCAAATATTGGGTTGATTGGGTGTCATATAGTACACATACCAAGAGAAGACCCTTCAAATTTACATCTGTTAGAGTAAATTCTTTCTCCATTTCCTTTTGAACTCGAAGCAATACATCGACGATGTCTTCGTGATCTTGTTGAGCCCTCTTCGGGTCTCTGTGTTCTTCCATTTTTTTGCTCAAAAAGATGTCCACTTCATCCATATTTTTTTTCAATCTCCTGTCTACTCCATTGAACTTGTTTAGCCAAGCCAACCATGGAAAATAATCAGCCACGTTGAACTCAGCAGCCAACTGCTGCGTATCATGAAACACATGCTGATATTTGCCACTCCTTTCATCGAAATCTTCATGTTCTTCTGCACTGCTAGTCTCTCCGAAAGCCACCCGACGAACAGTATTATTCGACAGAGCGAACGTGAGCACGCTCAGATCCACAGGGTTTTCGGAATTAGCAACACGATCGATCATGAAGGTCATCTCTTCATCACGTACTTTTGCGAAAGATTGGACCCTTTTGTTGGACAGCAGCTCCAGAACAGCGATTTTCTTCGCTTCTCTCCAGTAGTCACCATACGGTGCTACGGAGATGGTACCTAAGTTGTAGGTGATTCTCTTGAGTGAATACAAGACGGGTCTCCCCGAAAAGATAATATCGTGCTTCTTAAAGATTTCTCGTGCCATATCGGCCGATGACACGACGAGGGTTGGCACGGATCCTAGCTGCAAGAACATGAGGTCTCCATATGTTTTGGACAATTTAATGAGAGCCCTATGAGGCAACTTTCCAAGCTGGTGAAGGTTGCCTATAATCGGGAGCTTCTTAGGACCAAGTGGGAGCTTTCTTTTCTTTTTCGTCAATTTTAACAACAATAAAATTGTGATGAAACTGATGAAAAGCAGCAAGAAAATTTCGGAACTCATTTTCTGCTCGGTGTAGATAGAGAGCTGCTTTGATTTGATGATCGATGCATGAACTCTGGTAAATTTATAGAGACGTCAGACGTCGTTTTACTGTGCAGACAAATATGACTTCTGTAGTCAATTGGGTCAGCTGGTGGCGTGGATTCACTTAAATCAAATGTGGCTCCTCCCTGACCCATCCATAGTTGTAAAATTGTATTAAAAAATATATTGCAAAAACCAATAATTGATATTTGGGTTTTAAAAAACTATTCCAACGAACGTAGATATTTTAAAACAAATATTTTTTAAATTTTTTAAAGCTATTTTAAAACTATGTCCCTTTAACTTAACTTAATATTTATTTTTTGAAGCTATTTTAATAAAATCAAATGGAACACTAAACTTTCAATTAAACAAGTATTGACCATGTCATGTGATTTTGGCGATGTGTGATTTGATCATTATGTTGTTAAATTGTAGTTTTGACCTGGTATTTTTGTTTTTTTAAGTAATTTTAGTTCTTTTTCGATGTGAGGTTAATGTGACGTCGACATGAAATGTCACATCGACACTCATGTTGGAAAAAATCAAATTGCGAAAAATTGAAAGAAGCAGGGCTAACACTGAATCTTGACAACTTAGATAATTGATATCCCCAGAAGTATCCGGCACATCTTAAAACACGGGTTGTGGTGAAATTAGGAAGCCAAAGAAGCATAAACCAGGGATACAGATCAGATCGCCACGAGCACGGTGAGCCCATGTGAGGTAAGTCTGGGCAGTATGCTAAGTCAGCGGACATGCTTCATACCATGATCATTTACCCGAGCACATTGGTACAGGTGTCACTCCCGAGTTCACATGTATGAGATGTCATGCTTTGATATCATTTACATGTCCTTTAGTGCATGTAGGGATAATATGACTAGATCAGGATTGGTATGGGTTGTCAGATGCAGCAGTGTCAGGGAGCAGAGTATGGGCTACCATCTTACTATGAGCACTGAAAACAAGGTCATCATTGACTTTGCCTTTATAAATATCGCGTTTAATTAACACCTATTTATTCACTTTTTTTTTTACTAGAAAGCATGCTCTCTTTATTCCTTTGCGTAAAAAACACTTGACTGACTTGAGCGTCGGAGTGGTCACGTCGGAAAACCTTCTGCCGCCCCAGTAATGTTCTTTATTCTTTTAAGGGTACAGATTATCTTGCCCCGGTATTCTCCACTTGATCTCCAGCTTTCCCGGGAAGACATCCATTAATCTTCCATTAATCATTGGCGCCGTCTGTGGTAAACTTGATATAAGACGTAGATATGATTTCCACACGTAAATCAACCTGGAGGGATGGTTCTAGGAGGGAGACCTCGGACCCAAAGGTTCCCCAGGAAGATCCACCACCTCAGCAAACTTTGGTGATCAACCAATAGCAATTAACCTAGTAGATACCAGTGGGTGTCCAGAAGACCATGATGGAGAAGTTACCTCCTAGTAGCAGCCGTGTTCACCACGAAGAAGGGTCCGATGATCAGCCTCCTCCTATGGACAAGACCAGGAGGGAAGAAAGTTCCCAAGAGTATTCCAATGCCCTTACCATGTCCGAGGAACTGGAAGACTTGAGAAAGAAAGTGAAGAATCTGGAAAGAATGGTCGGGTCTTCCAGGGCCTTCCGAGTCCAATTGAACTTCTTGAGCTTTCTGACTCAGATGATTCACTTTCAGAATCAGCCAACTTTGACTTGCTTTCCTCGGCTACCAACACCTTATGCTTCTTCTTGAATGACTTCTTCTCATCTTTGGATCTACTTCTGTCAAAGGACTTCTTGCTCTCAGCTGATCTCTTTCATCCTTCTTTGGTTTGGTATAGTCAGATATACAGTGTCTAGTTTTGCCACTATTGAAACAGGCGTTGGAATCATCGGTTGATTCCCCTTTCTAATAAGATCTTCGGTGAGAGCCTTGAAAATTACCTTGATTCTTTGTGAAAACCCCTTAAGCAAATTTTAGGATGCTTATTATTAAATTTTGGGTGTACATATTTTGATGGAAAAATATTGGAATATTTTTGGAAATACAATATTAAGTCAATAAATTATGCATAAACATGCATATTTTCGAAATTAGTAGGATATATTGCAAGATTGGAAGATATTATACAAGGCCTAGAGGATTAAGGTATGGATACTGCAAAAATTTGAAAATGATACTAAATTATATGCCTAAATATTGTGATCCATTGATACAAGGATACTTACAAGGTTAATTGGAAATAATCCATCAAACTTTTGCACAAAAATCCTTACACCTCGCCACCATATTTTTGAACCAATTAAGGGCAAGAGATTAAGGAATAAACCCCACAATTTGGTAGCTAAATAAATCAATAATGCGATGAGATCGATTTTGGGAGCAAAAAACGTGAGATTTAGGGCCAATTTGGACATAATTTAGACACCAAATTTAGCCTCCTTTCCTCACCTATAAATTGTCCATCATCCCTAGCCATTCTCACACCCCAATTTTCGAAATTTTAGAGCTGCAAATTCAAAAATTCCTGCAGCATACCCTAGCCAAAACCTTGCTCAAAAACCTTCCAACTTTATGCTAGAAAGCGAGCCGAAGTGCTGCCCGAACAAGGAGCAAGAAGCGGTCCGATCCATGAAGCCGTGCACCCAGGTTTTAGCATTCAAAAACCAAATTAAGTGGGCTTGTTTCAAAGTTTAATTTTCGGTTATGAATATGTTCGTTTCCGAAAATTTGGTCGAGTACAAACTCTCCTTCTACTCCTTTCTTGTGTTGGTTGTCATATGGTTTTGGGAACTGTGAGGATTAGACTGTATATGGGTGAGAATACCAATATGAAATGTTTATGGCCCTTACACAATGGGATTATAACCGTTATATGGTCTCGTCCTCTTAGAAGAGTAAAGATTAGGGATTGATATCAGTAAACCATAGAAAATAAAGGAATCTCAGTGACTGATCAACGTTATGCATGCGATGTGAATAATGATATACATGTTATTTGATTTTTGAAATTATGCATGTTGTTATGTTGTGCTCGAACGGCCTTCACTTGCTGAGTGACAACCATATTACTCACCCCTTACAATCCTTTGTCAGATAAACCCGAAGAACAACTCGAGGAAGAGGAGTCAGACCATTTTTGGGGCTGGTGACATTTCAAGATTTTAGTTTAAGTTTAAGCTTTTAATTCAGTTGTAATGTTTCCGCATTAAATTCTATCGTTTTTCGGTTATTGGGTTGTAAAGACATTGTTATCTATTTGAAATTATGATATAAACTGGTTTTGAATTATATTGTGCTATGAGGTTGGTTGTTTTCAATTGTGTGATTTCTAAACAACGTCGGTGTCAACTAACCCCGTCCCGAGGCGTGACATATTTCCTTAGAAACTTATCAAATTTCTTCACAAATAGTGACATCGAATCACCGCTCAACTATCCGACTGACTTCTCACTCGAAACTTATGGTACCAGTTTCACTACAGTTGAGGCTTTGGTCAACTGAAATGTAGACTGATAATCCTTTCTTGTTTGCAGTTCAAATTCATAGGCTTTTAGATCTGCGAACATGTCATCCAGTTCAGTTTGTTTAAATTTTTTTATTCACTCATTGGAGAATATTGTGTTTGAAATGCCTTCAAAGGCACCAGCACACGATCCTTCACTATGCTCGAGTATGTCCTAAATGTGGTAGTGATATATCTTAGATTGTGGGATCATCGAGATAGACACCTCACCAGAATCGCCAGACCTCTACAGTTCATTCCTATCAGCAGTAGAGCCGGTCAGGTCAGAGCAAACAGGGTGGTAGCCGCATGATAGAACAGCCACCTAAACAGCAGGCCCGAGTTTTTGCACTCACTGAGGATGAGGCACATAGTGCTCCGGATAATGTCATTGCAGGTAATTGTTTTCTCTCAAGTTATCCTACTTATGTTTTGATGGATACTGATGCATCACATACTTACATATCTGAGCACTTTGTCTCATTGCATTCTATGTCATTACTCCACTGGGAAAAATGATGAGGTCAGCTGAAATGATAAGTGGTTGTGAATATCGTTATGAAGATAATGTCATTGAACTTGATTGTATTTTGTTGGTGATGTCTGATTTTGACTGCATAGTTGGTATTGACATGTTGACAAGATACAAGTCTACTGTAGAATTTTTTCAGAAAGTTGATAAGTTTAGGCCTGATATGACATATCACTGGACGTTTTATGGTACGAGTTCTCGAGCTAAGATTCCTTTATTATCCGTTTTATCCATGACTCGTTTGTTGCAGAAAAGAGCATAATGTTTCTTGGTTTATGCAATTGATATTTCAAGGTCAGTACCTAAATTAGCAGATATTCCAATTGTCTGTGAATTTTCAGATGTATTTCCAGATGAGATTTCAGGATTTCCTTCAGTCCGAGAGATTTAGTTCAACATTGAGTTGATGTCAGGTACACATCCTATTTCTAGAGGTCCTTATAGGATGACACCAATTGAACTAAAGGAATTAAAGGAGGAACTTGAGGATATATTGGCTAAAGGATATATAAGACCAAGTGTTTCAACTTGGGATGCTCTGGTTTTATTCGTGAAAACGAAAGACGGTTCTATGAGGCTTTGTGTAGATTATAGACAATTGCATAAAGCCACAGTAAAGAATAAGTATCATTTGCCAAAGATTGACGATCTATTTGTACAGTTGCAGAGTTCGTCAGTATATTCTAAGATTGATTTAAGATCCGGATATAATCAGTTATGAATTAGAGAGGGGGATGTGCCTAAGAATGCTTTTCATACCAGGTATGGGTATTTTGATTTTTTGGTTATGTCTTTTGGGTTAACCTATGCACCTGCGGTATTTATGGATTTGATGAACCGTGTGTTTCAAAGGTATATAGATCAATTTATTGGATCTTCATTGATGATATTCTTATTTATTAAAAATCTTAATTTGAGCATGCCGAGTATTTGAAAGTTGTTTTAAAGATTTTGAGAACTAAAAAGTTGTATGCAAAATTATCCAAATGCAATTTTTTGTTGGATAGAGTGGTTTTTCTTGGACATGTGATTTAAAGTTATGATATATCAGTTGATCCAAGCAAAGTTGAGGCAATCATCAATTGGTCTAGATCGACATCAGTTCCTGAGGAACGTAGTTTTATGGGTTTGGCAGGCTATTATCGCATATTTATTGAATGATTCTCACATATTGCGAGACCAATTACCCAGCTAACACAAAATAATGCACCAATTATTTGGTCTCAGGCATGTGAGGCTAGTTTTGTTGAACTTAAACGGAGATTGACTAGTGCTCCAGTTCTGAATATCCCATCAGGTGTTGGATGTTTCACATCGAGGACTGGGTTGTGTATTAATGCAGCATGACCGTGTGGTTGCCTATGCTTCACGACAGTTGAAGCCACATGAGTCTAGATGCCCAGTGCATGACTGGAACTAGCAGCAGTGGTTTTTTCCTTAAAGATTTGGCATCAATACTTGTATGGGGAGACATTTGAGATATTCACTGATCATAAGAGTTTGAAATACCTTTCTTCACAAGATGAGCTGAACATGAGATAGAGGTGTTGGTTAGACTTGTTGAAAGACTATGATTGCGAGATAAAATATTATCCAGGTAAGTTTATTGTAGCAGCCGATACTTTGAGCAGAGAAGTATGCAATATGTCGTTGATCACTAGCAATGTATCTGATCTAGTAGAATAATGTTGTCTTTCTAGTTTGGATTTTGTGGTAGATACTCAACATGTATGAGTATTTATGATCCAGGCAGAGCCCGAGTTGTTTGTCAAAATTAGAAAGGCCCAAAGGTTAGATCAAAGCATTCAGAAATCAGTTGAACTCGTCAGATCAGGACATCGATCAGAATTTTAGGTCAATAATGAAGGTATTTTTTTGTGAATGATCGTATTGTAGTTTCTAACGTTTCAGAGTTGAGGATACAGATTATACGTGATGGTCATTGCAGTAAGTTCAGTGTACACTCCGGAAGTAAAAAGATATACAATGACTTGAAGAAACAATTTTGGTTGAAAAGAATGATATCTGACATAGCAGAATTTGTATCTCGTTGTTTGAATTGTCAACAAGTGAAATCAGAAAGGAAGCAACCATGAGGTATTTTTCATGGCCTTAAGGTTTCGGAATGGAAGTAGGACCATATCACCATGGACTTTGTCACAAAATTGCCGAGGTCGTCGAGGGGTTGCGATGCAATTTGGGTTATAGTTGACAGATTAACCAAGTCTTCATGTTTCATTTTTTATCAGATAACATATAGTCATGATCAGATGCCCAAATTATACATCAGAGAAGTTTTCAGATTGCATGATGTGCCTAATTCCATTGTATCAGATCGTGATCCCAGGTTTTCTTCTCATTTTTGCCAAAGTTTACAAGAGACCCTTCATACTCGTTTACATTTGAGTACATCATATCATCCTCAGACAGACGGACAGTCAGAACATACTATTAAGACATTAGAGGATATGTTGAGAGCTATAGTGATTGATTTTGGTATTGGTTGGCAAGATTCGTTAGCACTTTTCGAGTTTTCTTTTAACAGTTATCAAGTGAGCATTGGAATGTCACCATTTGAAGCACTATATGGCAAGAAGTGTCGATCTCCTTTGTACTGGGATGATTTATCTAAAGCAACAGTTGTGGGACTTGATATAATAAGACATATGACAGAGAAAGTGAAATTGATTCAGAGTCGTATGCGAGCAGCTAAGGATAGGTAGGTTAAGTATGCGAACATCAGGAGACGATCGTTGATTTTTGACAAAGGTAACATAGTTTTTCTGAAAATATCTCCTTTCCGTGGTACAATTAGATTTGGAAAGAAAGATAAATTATCTTTGAGATTCATAGGACCGTATGAAATTTTGAAATGTGTTGGTGATTTGGCTTATAGATTAGCTCTTCCTCCCGCATTATCAGGTGTTCATGATGTTTTTCATGTGTCCATGTTGATCATCCAGATCCTTCTCATGTACTTGCACCCGACGATGTTGAGTTAGATCAGACTTTGAGCTACTTTGAGATACCGATTCAGATTTCTCGACATAAAATACAAGCAACTCAGAAATAAAGTGATATCATTGATTAAAGTACAGTGGAACAAACACGGTGTCGAGGAGGCAACTTTAGAACTAGAAGACAATATGAGACATAAATATCCAGAGTTATTCAAATGAAGTTATGCTTTATGCTTCTATTCTCGGTCTTACTTTCAGTATTGATCATTATATCGTAAACTTGTAATTGATGATTTGATTGCTAGGACGAAATCTATTTTTAGGGGGGAGAAATTGTAATGCTCGATTTTTTTTAAAAAATGGTGATTTGACTTATAGATTAGCTCTTTCTCACGCATTATCAGGTGTTCATGATATTTTTCACGTGTCCATGTTGAGGAAATATCATCATATCTTTCTCATGTACTTCCACCCAACGAGGTTGAGTTAGATCAGACTTTGAGCTCCTTTGAGAGACCGATTCAGATTCTCGACAGAAAAGATAAGCAACTCAGAAATAAAGTGATACCGTTGATTAAAGAACAATGGAACAGACATAGTGTAGAGGAGACAACTTGGGAATTAAAAGACAATATAAGACATAAATATCCACAGTTATTCAAATGAAGTTATGCTTTTATTCTCGGTCTTACTTTCGGTATTGATCATTATATCGTAGACTTGTAAATGATGATTTGATTTCGAGGACGAAATCTATTTTCAGAAGGGAGGAACTGGAAGGTCCGATTTTTTTAAAAAAAATTCCACATTTATAATTATTAGAAATAGATGTCGGACCCGGGGTCCCATGCACATTTGTGTTGAAATCATGTGTTCAACAAGTGTTCTTATGTGTTGTTCAACAAGTTTATTTACGTGTTCTACAATAAATTGTTATTATCCGTTAATTATTTTTAATTATATAATGATTTAAAACCTATGAATCCAATTTGTTATAATGGAGATATAAACCTATAATCCATCGGATTAATAGATGCATGTTATATAGTATACAAACATAATTCGTTGATAAATATGCTAATATTTTGACATGGGACAGGAAAAATGAAGAAGGATACTTGAGTGGGAATGCCATTTTCGTTGTGGCTAAAATTACTGTTTTTTGTGCAGTCTGTAGTCGTGATAAGCATAGAAGTTAGGAACCTCCGTCTTAGACTTCTTTTTTGCCCTTTTTGTGGAACATAGGCTATCTGGATCGAATATGATAGTGACGTTGAATGGCATGCATGCGATATATGGTTTCTAAACACATGCGGACTGACACGAGGTTTTATCAACTTTCGAATATCCATGATTGAAGTGATTAAATGAATTAAGGAAGAAAATTGATCACGTAGTTTGTGCTTTTTCATATCTGTTATCTTTACTTGCATTAACTCGTTCTACTGAGAGACCTAAAATGGAGTTATGAAAAGATCTTTGGATTATTCTTTATGGATCTTACTTGTTAACTAGACAATTATATGCTGCATCCATTTCCTTGTGGGAATTTTCCTTTGTCCCTTGCTTTGGGCTTGTTTCACAATTCATCCAATGCTTTAGGGTTAAATCACATTAGGTATCATCATTTAAAATAATTGGTATAGAATTTTGTTTGGTTTCATTGGAAATTGATATTATTTTCATAGGTTGTTTATTTAGGAGTTGAGTTTTATTTTTTTATTTTTTTGAAATATGAACTCTTTTTTGATATTTCATGTCTCCAACTTTTTCCCACCTTGTTTTAATGTTTGTATCATGCTTTATCAAGTCTCTGGATCTTTTTGTTTCTTTTGGTCGATATCTATTAAAATTTATGTGCTTGTTAGCTTCTTAACATTGTATATTTTCTATCTTATGCATACTCAAGTAATACTATCAATGAGAGATTCATAGACAAAATATAATGTGTGGATGACCGAAGAGAGTAATGAATTGCTAAAACTCATAGTTGATGCTGTAATGCGAGGATGACATGATAAGAATGTAATATTTAACAAGAAAAAAAAACCTTAGTGATGCCCCATAATGTCCCGGGTTATAGATAACCCTGGACATAGATATAGAATAGTGCCCGAATCAGGGGCATGCATTATTCCCGGGTCGTACGGATAACTCGGGAATCGGGATAAATGGATTATTGAGTCCCACAAAGGAGCCTAAGGATAGCTGGGAGGGACATTTGATGCCCGGGCTGTGGGACAGACAGGTCGTCAAGGAGAATCTGCAGGGAGGATTCATCAGGAGCCGGGAAGGCGAGTATCTGAGGAGTCCGATCGTCCGGCTGTTAGGGGTCCGGTTTCCTATGTTATTTCCCGGGAAGCATTCCACCCGGGCCCCCTCGATATGAGGGAAGCATTTAATACCGCCGATAAACAGAATGTATGTAGCCGACCTATCTCTGACATCGGTGCAAGTGGTTGGTCAAATCGAGTAGGCTGGATGTGACTACTATGTGATTTGACATGTCAGAACAATAGGGTATAATCAGCCACCCTACCATAATTAATGCTCACACACAAAAAACGAGGTCATCATTACATCCTCTACTATAAATATCAGGTTCTTTACTTGCATTTATTTCCTATTCAGATATTGAATACACACATTAAATACTCTTATTTATTGCTCATTTACTCCACTCTCCACACTAATCTCACAGCCATCACTTGGCTACATTGGTATTATCGTTTGAGTACCCTGCTGACTTAAGCATCAGAGTGGTCACGCCGGACACCCCTCTGGCGCCCATTCACGTGGTTACTTTCTTGTCCGCAGATCTCTCAAATCTCAGGAAGGAAAGAAGTTTGGTCCAGACGCTCGACTCATATTTCCTTTAACTTGATAGCAAGTCCGGCAGAGTACCCGACCTGACTCATCCATTTCGCCTAGGTTGCATCATTGGCGTCGTCTGTGGGAAATCTGAGTTCTAAGGCGTTGATATGGCTCCTACTAGAAGAGCAAACCAAGACACTTCCCGAGTCCAGGATGAGAACAATACTCGTCTTTCTGGTGTAGGTGGCCTTCCACCTAATGGTCCTCAGCCCACCATTCATTTAACTCCCGAGGAGTTAAACAAGATTATAACTGATGCTGTTAAGATGGCCATGGCAAAGAAGACTCCTACTCATCATTCCAGTCATCCTGAGCAGCAACGTGAGCAACCTCAGGAGAAGGAGAGAAGGGAGGAGGAAAGGGAATCAAGTGCAGGATCTAAATCTCCCACTGTGGCAGAGGAGTTGGAGGAATTAAGGAAGAAGGTGAAAGCATTGGAATGACAAGTTGTTTCTAAGATCGGTATTCAAGTTGCAAAGGGTTGTCCATTCTCTGATGTCATCATCCGGCAACCGCTACCCAAGCATTTCAAATCAACCAAAATCAAGGACTATGATGGGAGTTCTGATCTCGAGGAGCACCTTGCTCGCTTCGAAAACATGGCCATGTTGCATTGTTATGGGGACCAAATCAAGTGTAAAGTATTCCTAACTACCCAGGTCGACTCTGCACAAAGATGGTTCGAAGGGTTGGCACCACAAAGCATCAATTGCTTTGAAGATTTTCAAAAGGTATTCTTGCATCAATTTAGCAGCAGCAAGAAGTACAAGAAAACTGTTTTCAGCTTGTTTGAAGTAAAGCAGGGGCAAGATGAAACCCTAAGGGCATATATCAAAAGATTCAACCGAGTAGCCCTGGATGTGCCGGCCAGTGCACCCGAGACGAAAACCACCGCGTTCACGCAAGGGCTGTGGGAAGGGGATTTCTTTCGATCCCTGACCAAAAATTTGCCTGAGAACTTTGAAGATCTCTTGTCCTGGGCAGAAAAATACATTAATATGGAAGTGGCGCAGAACCAAAAGAGAGAAGCTTTGAAGAGAGCCAAAGGAGACCGGGCTGTCAGGCCTGAAGAAAGAGCTCCCAAGAAAAGTGGCCCGGGACATTTCTCTCATGTACCTTTGAGAATTGCCCGGGACCGAGAGATTCAAGAATGCAGATCGGATGTAGTCCCGCTTCCCAATCCAGTGACGAAGGCATCAAGGCCAGAGCAGAGAGGGTACTGCACCCTTCATAAAGATTTTTCTCACAACACCAGTGAATGCCGGACCCTGAGGAAGAAATCCAGTAAGCATTCTATGCCAGCATCCCATCCCCCTCGAGATAAGTCTAGACAGCCACCTTGGTTGTCTAGACGTCCCGGACCGAATATTCCTCCGAAGTCAGCAGACATCCCGAGTGGAAGCAGGAGGGAGAAAACAAGTTCCCGAGAAGAAAGGAACAGAAAAGTTGAGAGGAAGGACCCTTCCCCAAGCCGAGGAGTAATAAAAATGATCTCGGGAGGATCCACAGATGGTGATTCCAATCGGGCCCGGAAAGCAAGGAGCAGGAGGGAGTGTTTGGAGGTTGATGGAGGAAGGAGAGACGAGCCAGTTATAAGCTTTGGGCCAGAGGACCTCAGAGGAGTTAGTCTACCCCACAACGACGCTCTAGTCATCCAGGCCCGAGTAGCTAATTATGATGTGTTGAGGGTATTTGTTGACAATGGCAGCTCGGTCAATGTCATCTTTAAGGAGGCGTTGGTCCAAATGGATTTACATGAATATCAATTAGAGGCGGTTGAGACTGTCTTGTTTGATTTTGCTGGACATGCTGTGTACCCTGAGGGGGAAATCACCCTGCCCCTGACTTTGGGAACTGGAGACTTGAGGAAGACTGTGATGTCTGTTTTTACCGTGGTTGATGCCCCGTCCTCATATAATATCATATTGGGAAGGCCAGCTATGAATGAGATAAGAGCTGTGGCCTCCACTTATCACCATAAAATTAAATTTCCATTTCGAGGACAGGTCGGGGAAGTCAAGGGAGACCAACCCTCTTCTCGGAGGTGTTATGGGGAGACCGTCCGGGTAGACCGGAAGAAGGCAAGGAGGGAAGGGAAGGAGAAGGAATGTCTAGAGGAAGTGGCCAAGGAGAGAGAGGTGCATTTTGTCACTGAAGAAGAACAAGAAGTGGTGGAAATTGAGCCAGGAAAGCACGTCCGGGTGGCCCGAGACATCAGCACGTCCACCTGGGTAAATCTCTTGCAATGTTTAAAAACTAACATTAGTGTTTTCCCATGGTCTCAACAGGAACTAGCCGGGATCTCGCCCCAAGTGGCCGAGCATAAATTAAATATCCTCCCAGGATCCCGGCTCGTGAAGTAAAAGAAGAGGCATTTCGGCCCTGAAAAAGATAAAATAATTGAAGAGCAAGTAGGAGAATTGCTGAAGGCCGGGCATATCAGGGAAGTCCAATTCCCTACATGGCTATCAAATGTGGTCCTCGTCCCAAAATCCACTGGGAAGTGGAGAATGTGTGTTGATTTCAGGGACCTGAATAAAGCCTGCCCAAAGACTGCTATCCACTCCCCCGGATTGATCAGCTGGTAGATTCCACTTCTGGATGCGAGTTACTAAGCTTTTTGGATGCATATCAGGGGTATCACCAGATCCCCTTAGCTCTGAAAGATCAATATAAAGCCAGTTTTATAACCTCCGGGGGCACCTTTTGCTATGTTGTTATGCCTTTTGGATTGAAGAATGCAGGGACTACATACCAACGCCTGATGAATCTTGTCTTCCGAAAGCAAATAGGTCGGAATATTGAGGTGTATGTGGACGACATTCTAATCAAGACCCGGGAAGTCTCCCACTTTGTTGATGATCTAGCTGAAACATTCACCACTTTGAAGCAATACGGAATAAAGCTTAACCCGGGCAAATGAGTGTTCAGGGTCAGAAGTGGTAAATTCTTGGGTTTCTTGGTAACTGACGGGGAATCGAAGTCAACCCTGAAAAAATCAAAGCAATAATGGACATGCCTTCTCTCAATCTGTCCGAGATGTGCAAAAGTTAACCGGAAGGATTGCTGCCCTGTCACGCTTCATCTCCCGATCTACCCATCGGAGTTATCCATTTTTCCAAGTCCTGAGAAAAGCGCAAAAATTTGGCTGGGACGACAAATGTGAACAAACTTTTCAAGACTTGAAGAAACATCTGGCTGAATTGCCTATTCTGGCCAAGCCCGAGCCCGGGGAAAATTATGGGTCTACCTCTCCGCCACTGAATTTGCTGTTAGTTCTGTGCTTGTCCGGGAAGAAGGAGCCGATCAGAAACCGATATATTATGTCAATCACGCCCTTCGAGGAGCAGAATTAAAATACAGTGAGTTGGAAAAAATAGCATTGGCCCTGGTAATGACTGCTCGGAAGTTGAGGCCTTATTTTCTCTCACATCCCATTGTGGTCCTCACTAATTCCCCACTCGAGAGGATCATGACCCATGCCGAGGTCTCCAGAAGAATGGTTAAATGGACAGTGGAACTCGGGGAGTATGACATTGAATACAAACCCCGAGCTGCTATAAAAGCCCATGCATTGACAGATTTTTTAATAGAAATGATTCAACCAGTAGAAGAAGAGGTCTGGAGGGTCTTTGTTGATGGTGCATCAAATTTATCAGGATGTGGAGTGGGGGTGGTCCTGGTTTCCCCATCAGAAGAGAAAATCAAGCTGGCTTTGAGGATTGATTCCAGGGTCACCAATAACGAAGCAGAGTATGAGGCTGTTTTGGCAAGGTTGCAGGCTGCCCGGGAAGTCGGTGCTTCCCGGGTCATTATTTATTCCGACTCTCAGTTGGTCACACGGCAAATCAAGGGAGCATATGAGGCCAAAAATGAAAAAATGCTCAAGTACCTGGGGCTCATCATGGCCCGGGCAGCGTCTCTGACCGACTGGATTATCGAGCAAATTCCTCGGGAGGAAAATGCAGAAGCTGAAACCTTAGCCAAGTTGGCTTCTTCCATGTCCGATATAAGCACCCGAGAAGTCCTCTGTTTTACCCAGTTAATGCTCTCTATTGATGGAGAAATTCCCCCGACTCAAAAAAGCTCGTGGATGACCCCTATCATTGAGTATATAGTCCATGGCCAGCTCCCAGAAGATTGGGCCCGAGCCGCAAAAATTAAAAAACAAGCACCCAGGTTCTTCTTTTTGAATGATGTTTTATACAGACGATCATATCAAGGCCTATTACTCAAATGCTTATCAGAAGATGAGGTGGAGTATGTCCTCCGGGAAATACACGAAGGATGCTGTGGTGAACACCTCGGTGGGACTGCTCTGTCTCGAAAAGCTATCTTGGCCGGATTCTGGTGGCCCCAAATGAATCAGGATGCTACCCGATTTGTTCAAAAATGCCAGGGTTGTCAAGACCATTCAAACTTTCATCATCGCCCAGCTGCTAGTATGCAACCAATCTTCGTATCATGCCCTTTTGACCAATGGGGTTTGGATATTGTGGGCCTCTTCCCCATAGGCCGGGCACAGAAAAAGTTCGTTCTTGTGGCTGTGGATTATTTCTCCAAATGGGTAGAGGCCGAGCCATTGGCCAAAATTACTGAGGAGGAGGTCATGAAATTTCTTTGGAAAAATATTGTTTGCAGATATGGAATCCCGAGGAAATTAATTTCAGATAATGGGAGGCAATTCCAGGGAAAGAAAATAACCTCATGGTGTCATGAAATGAAGATTATTCAACCCTTCACCTCAGTAGCCTACCCTCAAGCTAATGGCCAGACTGAAGTCATTAATAGAATCATTGTGCAAGCATTGAAAGCCCGGCTTCATGGGAAGGGTAAAGATTGGGTGGAAGAACTGCCGAGTGTATTATGGGCGTATCGAACTACACCACGAACAACTACTCGGGAAACTCCCTACAGTCTGGTTTATGGTTCAGAAGCAGTCCTACCTGTGGAGATTGGGCAATCTTCTACTCGGGTAGAATCTTACCCGAGCAACAATGATCAATCTCGGACCATTGAACTTGATCTGGTTGAAGAAAAGAGAGACAGAGCAGCCATTCGAATGGAAGCTTATTGTAGCCGGGTAATGAAATCTTACAACAAGCATGTTCGATCACGAGATTTTCAAGTAGGGGACCTGGTCATGAAGAAGGTCAAACCAGTGGGTGATGTAGGAAAATTGGAAGCAAGGTGGGAAAGACCCTTTAAAATAATTCGAAGAGTCAGCTCGGGGGAAGCTTATTATCTCGAAGATTCTCAGGGACAAACTCTTAAAAGGCCATGGAATGCTTTTCATTTGAAGAAATATTATGTTTAAAAAACACTTTTATCCACTGTTTCCACATCAAATAAAGAAATTATTAAAGGACATGTCTACTAAGCCCAGGGACCCGCACCCTGGTTATCTACTGAGTCGAGGGACCCGTACCCTGGCCCAGGGATCCGCACCCTGGTTACCTACTAAGTCTAGGGACCCGTACCCTGGCCCAGGGACCCCCACCCTGGTTATCTACTGAGTCCAGGGACCCGTACCCTGGCCCAGGGACCCGCACCCTGGTTACCTACTAAGTCCAGGGACCCGTACCCTGGCCCAGGGACCCGCACCCTGGTTACCTACTGAGTCCAGAGACCCGCACCCTGGCCCAGGGATCCGCACCCTTGTTACCTACTAAGTCCAAGGACCTGTATCCTGGTCCAGGGACCCGCACCCTGGTTATCTCCTAAGTCCAGGGACCCGTACCCTTGCCCAAGGACCCGCACCCTGGTTATCTACTAAGTCCAAGGACTCGTACCCTGGCCCGGGAACCCGCACCCCGGTCATCTCAAATCCAAGGACTTGTACCTTGGCCCGGGGACTCGCACCCTGATCATTCTTCAAAGATCAGGGATTACATCCCGATTTAAAGGTGTTTGGAGAAGATTGATTAAAACCTACAAGGGTATTTAAAGCAAAGTAGTCATTCAAAATTATCAAACGCAAGGAATATAGAGCAAAATATTTTCATTAACGGGAAGAAATTTACAAGGTGCCCGGAAGCCCGGGAAATAAAAAAAAAAGAGGGGGAAAAGAAACCTAAGTCCTAATCTATTTTGGGGTCTTGACCCTGGTCCTTCTCCTCTTCCTCATCCAGGAGGGATGCAGCGGCCTTCTCCAAGTCTGGAAAGTCCTCCCGGTCTGCTGGGACAAGACCCGCCTCTTCAAACTGCTCCAGGCATTTGTTAAAGCCCTGTTCGAAATAGGGGAAGACTTTATCAGCCACCATCTTCTTGAACTCTGGGGATTTCAGAAAATTGGCCATTTGTTCTTCCTGGGCAGTCTTTATGAGGCTTATTGCAGCCTGAAAATCCTCAGCCCGGACGCGGGAGGACTCTGCCTCTACCCTTGCTGCCGTCGCCTCCGCCCGGGCCTCAGCAAGCTCCACTTGGGCCAGGTCCATTTGTTGTTGCCAGCAGGCCTTCTCCCGAGCCAAGACATGCTCATGGAGGTCCTTCAGTCGGTTCACGTCCTCCTGAAGCTTATCATGCATTTCCCGGGCAGAGGTGACCTGAGTGTGGGTCCTTTTAGCAGCTTGAGCCACTCGCTCAAAGGAGGCCATGAGCATCTGCAAACCCTATAAATATGGAAAGTTAGGAAAAAATTAATATGATAAAATCAAATTATGACTAGTAGAGATACTTACAGAGAAGGACCGGGCTACTCCTTCGCATAGCATCTCGTTAGGGTGGAGCCCTTGCAAATGCCTCACCTCATCAGGGCGCAAAAGGCCCCGAATCATCTTCACGAGATCCGAGCTGACATCGTCCCCGAAGATGTTGGGAAGATTCCAGGGCCTTCCACCGGATGAACCAGCAGACGATCCGGTGAGTGGAGGAGACCGGATGATCTCCTCGGGTACATCTTCCAAGGCCACCGTCTCGATGACCGGCTCCATAGTAGCTTTCCTCTTTCGATGATTAAGAGGCGCCTGGTCTTCCTCAATGACCAGGGAGATGGGATCCTCCCGGATGGGGATCTCTTTCTCCCGGGCTTCCGTCTCTGCCTGAACCCGGTTCTCCTCCATCTCCCGGACCTCAGCCTCCGCCCGAACACGACGCTCTTCCTGCTCTTGAATTTCTCGGGTCTTCTTCTCCGCCCGGGCCTTCTTCTGCTCGGCCTTTCTCTTGGCAGCAGCCTCCTGAAAAATCGCCTTGATCATTTCTTCGGCTGCATCATAAATCGACATGTCAGACAATTAAGCATGCAAAAGATACATAAACCAAGGAAAGTAGTTTACCAGCCTGCGACCCGGGATGATCAAACTCATCTATCATCTGGTCTACAGGGTCTTCAGGCCGGGACCCAATCCCGTAATGAACCAGATTATTTCCCCAGATCAATACAAATGATAAGAAGGACTGCTTCTCCAAAGCATCCCAGACCCGGGTAAAGGGAGGAAGAAGTTTGAAGTCTCGGGGGAGCTCAGGTTGAGTGGGCAAAGAGGATAGAAAGCCCAGAGCACAGGTTGGAAGGGTTGGAAATTGTAAAAAGAAAAATTTTGTCTTCCACCCCTTCAAAGAAGAATGGATATCAGTTAAAAACCGATAATGCATCTGGGCCATGAAAGAAAAGACCCCGTCATTAAATCGGCAAGAATAAAAATAATGGAAAATAGAGGAGTTGATCATAAGGGATTTCATGCGAAACAAAACAAAAGTGGCTGCCATTATCCTAAAGGCATTGGGGTGGAGGTGATTGATGGGAAGATCAAAAAACCGAGCGATGCTTTCGAAAAAATGGTGAATCGGGAAGCGAAGCCCGCTCCTAAGTTGTTCTAGGAAGAAGGTATGGAAGCCGGGAGGAGGGGTGTCCGGGTGGTCGTTTGGCCCGGGGATTTTGATTTTATAGGTGGATGGGATAGAACCCAGAGACCTAATCTCTTCTATACTACCCGGGCGAAGGGTAGAAGTTACAGTAGAAAACCACAAGGGCCCTGCTACTTGTTCTTTTCCCTTGCCAGAGGTCCCGGAAGGTCGGGAGGAAGACACTTTGGCCTGTTTTTTAGGAAGAGGTCGGGAGAAAATAATGGATATACCTATTGGGATGTGAACGGAAGTTTCAGAAGGGGTTGGGGAGTTATCCTCCGATCGACCCCTGACGTTCTTACCGGATGTGGATGAGGTGGAATTGGACATGATGAAGAAACAGAGTAGGGAAGAGGGGACTTACTAAGAACGGTGGTGGAGAGTTGGTAGTGGAAATCGCCGAAAAACAAGAGTGCACGTCGGAGGAGAAAATTTGGCAGAGCTTCGTTACAAGTTTCGATTTGCAAGTGATTTTTCAAAAATCAGTCATCTACTATATATAGGAGGAGGAGAATGATCCTCGCCGTTGATCTAAAACGAATCGAACGGACCAGATCAGCCTCGAAAATTGAGCGGCATGATTAGGCGGGATATTTGAAAAGACAGGTGCATAAATCGAGGCGTCATGATCATTTATCTACTCGGAATCCGTACATATTCTGACAAATTTTCAGTAGGGGACGCATCATTATAACATCGCACTAATTGCCCGGGAAAACTAAACGACAAAATATTATAAGCCCGGGGGGTGTAAGAGCCCGGCATCTTATCTATAAGCCCGGGTGGTGTAAAAGCTCGGCATCTTATCTATAAGCCCGGGTGATATGAGGCCCCAGCATCTTATGCTGAGCCCGGGAGATACGAGGCCCCTACACTTTATTTTAAGCTCAGGAGACATTAGGTCCCGGCATTTCAGTTTCACTTATCGGTTATATATTATTCAGTTTACATTGATTTATTTGCAGAAGATTAAAGAAACAAGGTACGTCAATCACAAATTTTATTAAGAAAATATTCGATGCCATGTTATATTATCCATTATCGAAGCTACAGAATCTTGCCACACAGTTATCCAATCAGACAATTCATGAATTCGAAGATTGGTAAAGGACTCAGCAGTTAAGATCTTGTTCAGCTGATGTCATTTCTTCCACAGCATCGCATGCAACAGAACTTGATCAGTAGCTAGATCTGCAACTTGATCTACTTAAAACTCTCGCTTATATTTCCTCACTACTGCTCTTTGTGCACGAGTAAGAGCCAAACCATTTTGGTGCATGTTATTGAGATCTTGAATCTTATACCAGGTAGACATGACCTTTTCCCAGATGTACTCTTCAATAATCCTCTTCAGATCCTCCAGATGAGGACGTATTTCGCTTGTTACTTGAACGTGCGTACTACTGCAAGCATCGGAATCACTTGAACTCGACATATTGAACTGATACTCACATTTCATTTCTATCATCTTATTTATAGACAAGTGACATTTAATATTGAGGAAGTCGGAAGGTCTCAAACCAATCGAAACGCATTCTCATTTATTCAAGAGGAGGGAGCTAATCACAGCCGTTGATCTATGAACACATGAACGTTCAGGATTAATTTTGGAAGTAGAGCCGAACAGACGAAATGACATGCACGAATATCAATGTGTCAGACTTATCGGATTCTCGGAATATGAAACGATTTTCGGTAATATAAATGCTAAAAGCATGCATCATAATGACACCCCGTGGACTACCCGAGAACCCTAACCGACGAGAAATCTAAACCCGGGAGATATGAGGCACCGGCATCTTATTCTGAGCCCGGAGATATGAGGCCCCAAAACCTTATTCTAAGCCCGGGTGATATGAGGCCCCGACACCTTATTCTAAGCCCGGGCGATATGAGGCCCCGACACCTTATTCTAAGCCCGGGATATAAGAGGTCCCAATATTTCGATTTGTCTTTTATCCGTTATTTATCTTCGACTAATGTCAGTTAGCTTTGTCAGTTATTCAATTCATGATATATGCATCCACTAATGAAATTTAAAGATACTGGGAAAATAAACTACAGAGACGAACTAGAATAAATATTTTTCATATTATCCGCTTAACAGAAATTAGCACAGATTACATCAAAATATTCATCTTCTACAGCAGCCTCCCATTTTCTCAACCAACCGGTTAAGGCTCCGGTGGAAGTCTTGAGGAAGCTGTCTGAATCAGCAATCTGGTGGAGGATTTTTCTTTTCTTCCGAAGCATCAGTTGGTAGACATGTCCATCAGTAAAGATGTCCGACCCCTCAGCTATGTGCAAGTGGTCGCGAAATTTCTTCATCTTTGCCACCAGTCTGGAAGTGGTAGCTTCTCCAGTTTCATAAAGAAACTTCAGCCCCTAAAGCTCTTCCCAATAGCAAAGAATTTTATGGAAGACTTCATCTTCCATAGCAGCTTTTCGAGCCTCCAAAGCAGATTCCTTGCGAGCCTCAGCCATGTCAGGAGTCCTTGAGCTACTTGCGCCGATCATTATACTGCTTGGGTAATAATTTGCTAATATGATTGAAAAATAGATGGGTTACTATGAATAGGAGTAAGGAATGGATCACAGCTGTTGATCTTTGAATGCATGAACGATCAGGATGGATATTGGAAGTTGTACCTGACAGTCGAAAAGACGTGCGCAGATATCGAGATATCACAATGATTATCCTTGGGATACGGAACGTTTTGGATAAGTTGGAATTTTAGGGCTTACGACAGCATCAGTGATTGTGACGACATCTTTATCGTCTCGAGAGATTAAGCGACAAATTGCTTTGCTTGGTCGGGCACACATGATTAATCGGGACAGCGAGTAAGACTCTAGCCCGACTATTTAAGGAGGGAGTGATGATGCCCCATAATGTCCCGTGTTATGGATAACTCAGGACATAGATATAGAATAGTGCCCGAATCAGGGGCATGCATTATTCCCGGGTCGTACGGATAACCCGGGAATCGGGATAAATGGATTATTGAGTCCCACAAAGGAGCCCAAGGATAGCTGGGACATTTGATGCCCGGGCTGTGGGACAGACAGGTCGTCAATGAGAATCTGCATGGAGGATTCATCAGGAGCCGGGAAGGCGAGTATCTAAGGAGTCCGATCGTCCGGCTGTTAGGGGTCCGGTTTCCTATGTTATTTCCCGGGAAGCATTCCACCCAGGCCCCCTCGATATGAGGGAAGCATTTAATACCGTCGATAAACAAAATGTATGTAGCCGACCTATCTCTGACATCGGTGCAAGTGGTTAGTCAAATCAAGTAGGCTGGATGTGACTACTATGCGATTTGACATGTCAGAACAATATGATATAATCAGCCACCCTACCATAATTAATGCTCACACACAAAAAACGAGGTCATCATTACATCCTCTACTATAAATATCAGGTTCTTTACTTGCATTTATTCCCTATTCAGATACTTAATACACACATTAAATACTCACATTTGTTGCTCATTTACTCCCACTCTCCACACTAATCTCACAGCCATCACTTGGCTACATTGGTATTATCGTTTGAGTACCCTGCTGACTTAAACATCGGAGTGGTCACGCCGAACACCCCTCCGGCGCCCATTCACGTGGTTACTTTCTTGTCCGCAGATCTCTCAAATCTCAGGAAGGAAAGAAGTTCGGTCCAGACACTCGACTCATATTTCCTTTAACTTGATAGCAAGTCCGGCAGAGTACCCGACCCGACTCATCCATTTCGCCCGGGTTGCATCACATAGATACAAAAATAACTCCTACTCTAAACGAAAAACTTAGAAGTGAAAAACTATTACACAATATCAAAGTTGTTTAAAGTGGTTCAAACAACGATACAATAATTATTGTAAACTTATACGTCATAACTCTGGTTTTGGACAAGATTTCGTGACGAAGAAATTCAGTGCTAAAGGCGAAGTATTAGATGATTATTTTAAGGTAAGATTTTTTGAGTTAAAATAACAAAATTTATATTTACAAATAGATTTATAACTAGTTTTAACAACTGTTTTTTACTTTACCGGTCACATTCTAAACATGAACACTATTAGACATATACTTTTGAGGATCATGAATATTTGAGAATTGCAGTTGAGACTGAAACTGCTACCGAAAAATACTCAATTGGACTAGGAGATAACAATGATGCAAGAATATTTGAGATAGAAGAGAATAGGAAAACTAATTTATTAGATGATTATGTGTTTGATTATAATAGTAGTGAATTCGTGGAAAGTGACAGACAATAATCTTCATATCAACCTCTATTTTTGAGGGGACTACTTCATCATTCCCCTCAGCCCATAAGTTCAAAGGTTCCACCAACAACTAGAAAACGTACAATTTCTGGATATATTTTTTTCATTTGTTTTCTGATTGTTAAAATAGTTACAAATTATGGACTTTTGTATTATTTATATAAGTTTTGAGTTTACAAGGAAAGGTTTTCAATGATTCGTAGATTTTTTTTAATCTTAATTCCTTGTATGATATCAGATGGTTCATTAAATGTCATATATCAATGTACATAAAGTAGAAGATCAAATGGAAGAAGAGTAATTCGAAGAAGAATTTCACGAAACTATTAGGTATTTGTTGAGGGAAATTCTTGGGATCCTCTATGTGCTAACTAAGCATATAACTCACATGCATTGCGAACATGCCCATCGTCCCTTAAATAGACGACCAATAACTTCAAGTGGATATGATTATATTCACAAAATATTAAAAGAGAACAAATTTTCGAAAAATTTATAGAATCCTAACATATTTTTAAAATTGTGCAGCATCTTTAGCGAAAAACATCATTGCAAGATACTTTTGTATTGAAGAATTGCTTGCAATGTTTTTACTTATCGGTCAAAATATTAGATATTGCTTGATTCGTAAAATATTTGGTCGATCACAATACAATACTAACCAAAACTAACATAAGATGTTGAGAGCATTGAATAGCATTGCAGCATATCTGATGGTCAAAACTGGATCTGTAGTGCATGAAGAATAAGAGAGAGTATAAGATTTTATCCTTATTTTAAAATAAGTAATGAAATAATTTTTTGTTATTATTATTAGTACCACTATTTTTATCATGTTTTCCTTATTTTAGGATTGCATCGGGGCTATTGATGATACACTTATGCCAACAACAATGTTTGGGCATGATATTAACAGTTATTGTAATCGTCATGGAACAATTTCTCAAAATATTTTAGCAGCTTGTAACTTTGATTTAGAATTTATATTTATGCTCAATGGTGGGAGGGATCTGCCCATAATTCAAACATGTTGACGGATGTTTTATCAAGAAATAATGGGCTTAAAGTTCCACGAGGTATTTTTTTGTTCTTTATGTCACTTATTTAAAAATTTTGTAATTTTCCAAAATAATATATGTTATCCATTGGTTACTTGATTATACAAATATGGTTTCATAGGTAATTTTTTTTAGTAGATTGTGGATATGCAAATCGATTTCAATTCTAGGCTCCTTTTGTGTTCGTTATCATCTCCAAGAATTTATTGGCCAAGGTCGTTACCCTAAAGATGCAAAAGAGTTATTCAATCTTCGCCGTGACTCTTTGAGGAACATCATCGAGAAGATATTTGATATATTTAAATCATGGTTCAAAATATTCAAAATGGCTTCTCCATTTCCATATAAAAAGCGAACATAGCTTGTATTGGCTTGTGCCGGATTGCACAATTTTCTTTGGAAAGAGTGTCGATCTGATGAATTTCCAGTTGAACCAGAGAATGAAGATCCACAATCTTCATCAAAACAATTTTATGAAAATAATAACTTCGATCAAATATTTGATACTCAAGAATATTAACGAGCAAATGTAAATGCATGGAAAGATACTATAGCAAATCGAGTGTGGAGTGACGTTGATTATATTGACAATAATGAACTTTAGATTTTTTTCATAAATACTGCTTCAAATTTATCAAATTTCATACTTTTTTGATAAGCCATATTCTTATAAATTTAAAATTTATTGTTTAATTAATTATGCATGTTGAATTGACTCTAAAAATTGAAAATTTGATTTCTATAAATTGAATTGTGATTATTTTTCATAAATTAAACATATTTAATTTTTAAATAAGTAAACTTTATTACATCAAAAAATTATTTCAAACTGAAGATATTATTTATGTCAAATAATTACAAATTCAAAAAAATATAGAAAAATATAATATATTCAAGAAGGAACAAAATTCACACCATCCGCCTAAGGTACGCATATTTATGTGGCGACCATCATAGGATATTATACCCACATCAGGAAATCTACGAGCACATGTGTCGACGGCAGGCATGTGCCCTTTGTGTAAGATATATTATGCTTCTTCTAGTCATTGTTTACTATTTTGCTCATGGTACGTCATATTTGGAGAGATACATACTTTTGGCAAACCTTGGGTAAACTTCAGTTGGCTCCTTTTGTAGATTTTGGTTGGTGTTGTCGAAAGAGTTGTTGAAAGAGGATTTTGAATTATTTGTGATGATGTCATGGGCCATCTGGTCTGAGGTATGTAAGATTAATCACTCTGCTACTGGATTAAAAAAAGAGTTGAGAATTGATTGGACAGTTGCATTGTTGGATGCATATCGATGTTCAAGTATATTGGATAGGTTCACAGTTGGATGGATCTTTGGCTCCAGACCATGTGTGGCATCCACCATTACCAAATCAGTTGCGGTTGGATGTTGATGCTGGTTATTGTGAAATCAGGAATAAATTTAGTGTTGGGGTGGTTTTACGGAATTCGGTTGGGGGGTAGTGGGAGCAAAGGCTTACCTTATTAGACCTTGGAGTTCAGTGAAGGGGGCGGAATTGATGGCTATTCGAGAAGGAATGAACTTTTGTCGACGTAATAGTTTCAGGAATGTTTGCGTTTTTTCATATTTAATTCAGGCGGTTCAGGAAGTAACCAAACCTGGTGAAGATCGTGGCCCAGATGGGTGAATCATTACGGAAATCAGATCTTGCTTGGAATCTTCGGATTTTATATAACTTCGACATGCGAGAAGAGTATCGAACAAAACAGCTCATCGTCTAGCGACGGAAGCTATTAAGAATGGTGCTATTGGGGAATGGTTTAATTGCATGTTTTCATCAACCTTTACGAATATTGTATTGACTGACTCTTTGGAGATGAAATAATGGATATGTGTGATTTATTAAAAAGAAAATTCACACCATCAATAAAAAAATTTACAAATGTTTAGAAAAATCTTGCAAAAAGTCCATGAAATTATATGTATAAATATGTGATATTTTATAAAAATCAATAAAAATATATAAAATTCACGTAAATTTATCATTTAAAAAAGCCACTGAAAATCACTAAATATCTATATTGAATATAGGGATAATTTTAAAATTCTTAAAAAAGAAAATAGACATAATCGGTAAACAATATGGATATATTTTAAATTATTATCCCTTAGCGTGTGTGTTGAAATACAAAACGTAATTTAATTATTCACAAGGAATTGAATTATTCCGAGTCAATTTGTCACGCCATCAAATTTTGTGCCTCCACATTGTACGGACAACTCTTTCGAAGTCCATCAGATCATTCAAATATTTCATGCATGACCTTCAGTTGTCAAATAAGACTGAAATGTTATCTAAATTATCTAAATATGAATATTTGTGAGTGTTTTAATATAAATTTAATTAAAATAGATTTTTTTTAAATTTTTTTAAGCTTTGATTTTATTATATTATATTTTTTGAGTGTATAAAACAATCAGTTTAGTTAACCATTACTAGTAAAGGACAAAATGGAATACATACATTTGTTGACTATGAATACCACAAATATTTATTATATAGTGTATATGTATAATATATATAATTTTTTTTATAAATATTTTTTCAAATAGTTGGAATTTCGCAAGTTAAAATTTGAGGTAATTTATGACGAGTAGGTATCTTGTTAGACGGTCTCACGAATTTTTATCTATGAGACGGATCAACCCTATCGATATTCACAATAAAAAATAATACTCTTAGCATAAAAAATAATATTTTTTCATGAATGACCCAAATATGAGATTCGTCTCACAAAATACGACTAATGAGACCGTCTTACACAAATTTTTGCCATTTATGACATGTTAATTAATTAAACAATGAGAAATTAATTATGGCCAAGAAATTGAATAATATCAATAATGAGTAGGTCTCTTGTGAGACGGTCTCACGAATCTTTATCTGTGAGACGGGTCAACCCTACATATATTCACAATAAAAAGTAATATTCTTAGCATAAAAAGTAATAATTTTTCATAGATGACTCAAATAAAAGATCCGTCTCGTGAAATATGATCGATAAGACCGTCTCATATAAGTTTTTGTTGTTGATAGTTATGGTCAAGTTGTTAGGATCAATCTCTTCTCCACGCCAACCCAAATTACACAAAAATAACAATTTCCCCCATCTGATATGATTTGTTAATTAAACAATGAGAAATTAAATATGAACACGCAATTGAATAATATCAATAATTACGGTGAAATTGTTTGGATCAACCTCTTTTCCACGCAACCCAACTTAAAAAATCTTAATTTTATCTGTATCTTAAAAATTCAAACGATTAAATGATATCTTATAATTTATTTAACTCAAAATTCTATATTTGAGATAACTTAAGTTTTGAGTCCGATATTCAATTATAACAATATAATCTTTTTCTCAACTAAAAAATGTTCTAGTCAAAGTTTTTCGGAAACGACTACATAAAAAGTAATTGTTACGTAATATATGTTATCAAAATCGAGTTTTAATATTATTGTAGTACTGTACATATGAACATTACGTCAACGTCAAGTTATTACGACAATAAAAGATGGATCATAGGACTCAAAAGGAGATGATAAACTTGTATCGTGAATATGAAAGTGTGTCTTGCGCATACCCTTATCGAACTGTTACAAAGTTCACTCGTATTAAGGTAACGAAAGACATAGAACGACATTAAACATAACAAATAAATCTATAAATGCTATATTTTTTTTTTAAAAAAAAAAAAGAGACTATAATTGAAGTAGAAAAACAAATATGACGAGCTAAAATTGAAATTTGACAATATAAAATCTAGATTCGCAAATAGTCGAATATATAAAACCAACATTGTGATTTTTCCTATTAATATATTGTTGTAAAACGATTTTTCAATAAAATATTTAGAGACTATATTAAAAACTTCAAAGGTGATTTTTCATCATATTTTTTATATTTTAATAATTAACCAGACTAATAATTTGACAAATTCGAGATGTGCACATATATTTGAGAAAATAGATGACACTTGGTCAAGAAATACGTGATGTAATTTGGATGTTCAGAACATTGCCGCCACCAGCCATGCTAGACAGAGTATTAAATTTGAAGTTATTTTGTAAAATTTGAATTGAAATAATCCTTTTTATTTAATATGAAAGCCAGAATTGTATCCGAAAATTATTACTCAATTTGCGTTTCCTAAAATTAGAGAATCGCGCGAGATGAAACATTAGGAACATTTAAGTTTTGGTGATGTGTTCGCCTTAAAAAATTAATTCAAAAATATTAAAATTTAGCACATCGAGAAATTCAGTAGCCGATAAATTCAATACCGAGAAATTTTGTAGCCGATAAATTAAGTTAACCGAGAAATTTAGTAGCTGATAAATTCAGTAGACAACTTGCATACTTATCGTAAAATTAAATAAGGTCTACCGAACTAAATGGAAAACCATCACTGACCGATCATTCTCTACTGAATTATGTCAACAATTATTTATGATAATGAAGTATGAATTCAGAAATTCAGATAATGTTCAGCATGCTATTTAAGGAACTTATTCTAACTGTTTGATTGTCTGTGTCGTAAGCATTAATTTTTGCCTTCTTGTTTTGGATCGTGATAAATGCGCATGACAAGTTGCATGATTGCATTTATGGCCTTAATACGAGTAATGTATATTCGTTCAGATCCGAACGTTAAAGATCATCTATAAAAAGCCTACTCGTAATTCAACAAGAAGATGACATATACTTACGCGATTTATCATCCTCTATTGATTCATAGTTCTGCTAAAAAAATTCTAAGCACACATTAAAGTTTTATCAGATCTTTAGAGATCATCTTGTGTTGTTTCGACTCAATATATGTATCTATCTCATTGTTTGAGTGAGTTATTGTAACTGACAGAAAAATCATTCTGATCAGAAGCGTGTTTAAAATCTTGAGTAGTTGATATTAATAATTTCAATCGGTAGTGTTAAAGTTCTACTAAAATAGGTGCTTACAGAAGCTTTAAGTATCAAAATTTTTTTGTGAATACCTTCTGGAAACGCAAGAAGAGAAGACGAAGAAAAAATTTAGTTTTCGAACATCCAGAAACAATTTTCGTGTTTTACTTATTATCCTACTATTTTTGTATATGTTCACAAAGTCTCGGTAGACTTATTATACATTGCACATCAGTTGTCTGCTGAACTTTGTCGGTCAAGATCAGACTTCTGTTGTTATTTACCACAAGATGTCACCTAAAAGTCAGAAGCAAAGAAAAATGTGAGATGTTTATTCACTCCCTCTAAAACACATCAACCGATCCTAACAAATAAGATTTGGAATCTGAAATCTAGAAGGATTGAAAAACTTAAGAGATGATTTAAAAAATATTAAGCTAATACAATTGCTTAATGATAATATACTATATTTTATATGAGTCACTCTATGTTACACCCATTTTAGGAATAACATGAGTTTAACAACGTGATCAAGGAGATGAACAAAAAATATTAAGCTAATAAAATTTGTTAGATCCATTAGTTTTGATGATGACAAATAATAACTTATTGTGTACGATCGAGCTATTGTTTGCTCTGTACTACAGGTACTCCACATAGGGTTGGATTTGGGTTTTCCCATAAGGATATTGTAAGTCAACAATATAGATGAAATCTTAAAATAGAAATTAAGATTGCAAAAATATCCTACAAACTCTCGAATGACAGAAAGTCTGCAGTCTGACAAGCTTTTTGATAAAGTATGAAATTAAAGTCGCAAAAGTAGGAAGGATATTAATGAACATTAAATGATAGTTGTGGCGACTGATGGTGAAATGTCCATATTGTCAGGAAACAATACAAGTTATCGTTTCACAAGAACACACGTTCAAGCTTACACTCCTTGAAAAGATTTCTGAGCACTTCTAATTATTATTCGCTACTGCTCATCAGCCCTCGCATTAAATAACATTTATCAGATATTCAATGATCATCAAGGGCCTCTGTCAAACTACTCGACCGATTTTAAATAGTTTGAAGATTTGTTTGACAGTTTGAATATGAGTATTCACTTTTTTACTTGTCGTGTTGGTTGCGCTAGACTATGTGTCTTGACCATTTGAGTTACTAGGAGTTTCAATTTAGGCACTAGATAAATTCTAAAGCTGAAGTGGGTTATTACAAGTGTTGTAAAACTAAAGGCTACTAGTGAAATCCTTCCATAAGTGAAAGAAGAGGTGACATAGGAGCTTGAGTCTTCGAACATGCATAGACATCACTTGTGTTACTTCCTTATTGCATTTACTTATCTTGTTTAGATTAATTTATTTAGTATAAAGTATCCATAAGATTCATTGGACCGTTTACATACAATTTGTGGTTTGACCGTTTTTTAAGAATTGAGAAAATCTGTTCTTGAAATTTAATAACATCGTGACTTGTCACATTATTTGACAAGGTATAAAAGAAAAAATTAAAAAGTATATTCAGCCTCCTCTAAACTTGAACCGAATCCTAACAAAATTGTTTATTGATAATACATTTATATTTATTATAATTATATTATAAAGATATAGCACTTTAGAATAACTACATTGGTATGTTGATAAGGGTAAGAACTGTACTTAATTTATATGATAATCTATTTGAATTATGTTAGTTTCAGACATAATTATGCGTGATATTTGTTGTTTTGAGTCGTGTAGGAGATAAACGGCTGTTAGATGATTGATGACGATTAATGACAAATTTTGATGTTGAACGGTTGTCGGACTAGCGCCGGAGTGCTAAGGAACAAGAGCCGCATCGCTAAGGCTTCAAGGAAGAAAACTGACGCTTAGGCGCCACATTGCAGCGCCGCAGCGCTAGGACGTCCGAACCATTAGCGCTGCAGCGCCAGAAGCACCAACAAGAAGCACCTAAGAAACAAGCGTTGCAGCGCCACACCCTCGACACACGGGCACTGGCAGCGCCGCGGCGCTAATGGCTGTGAGAATCAGAATTGGGCTTTCAACTCATGGGCTCAAAAGAAAACATAAAAAGGAAAACCTAGGGAACAAGAGAAGGGCCGTTTTTTGATAAGAAAGAAACGAGAGAACAAGAGCACACACTTGGAGACGATCTCGAGCGCAAAGGATTGATCACGAATACGAAGAACGACGAATCTCGGGACAGAGACGCCACTTCTGATTTGTCATCTAATTCTTTCGTCCTTTTTTATTTCTTGTGTTGCGATGACTAAACTATCGAACATGCGCCGTTTTTGTTTAGATTCCGCTATGAACTAATTTTCAATTCTAGAGGATGATGTAGCTTCATTGATACGATAATTTGACTCGGTTGTTTAATGATTGAATTCAGTTTGGTTTAATTGTGTTTCCTTGTTTTTAATCGACTTCAGTTTACTGGCCATAAATTGTTTGTTGTCTGATTAATTCTACAATTCGGGAGAGGAACTATGATTATAGATCATTAGAGACACATCGTTGAATGTTTATATCGTCCGGAAGGCGTATAAATTTAGTGAGGCCTAAGTAAGATCATCGTTTGCATATATCATTTAAACTTAGATTTGTATGAGAAATGTTTAAATCGAACTTTGAATTATACATTTTATTCGTTCTTTGAGAAAGAGAAAATAAAATAATTAAGTGTTCTTAGCCATTAAATAATTATAATTCATGAATATAAATGCAATCGAGAATATTATAGTGGAGATTTAGTGAAATTACTCCTCTAGATACTTTCTCTAATTGCTATTATCTCAATTCGATGATTAGATTAATATTTATTTGTAATTAATTCATGTTTAGTAAACCAAATCATTAATTGATTCTTCTAAATAAAATCGTGACTATTTTAATTACTAGCACTGATATATGTTTATTTATACACTCTTCTTGGGAACAATATTTTACTCTCATATATTAAAACTTGAAAACCGTGCGCTTGCAAGTGAAAAATACGCAACATATGGCCATTTCAAAATTGCAATTATCACCCTTAATTTTAATTAATTTACTAATTATTTATTTGACAAATTATCCAACAAAAATAAATCTCAAAAAGTGGACAATATTTTCTTAATTAATTAATTAATAAATGTTTCAAGATAACAATCACAAAGAATTGTTAAAAATTTTAAGATATCAATTCCAAAGAACTCTAAGATAATATTAAAGTTTTAACACTTTATTAATATACATAATTATTAAAACAGACAATGAGAAGTTTGAAACTCAATAATATAGTATAGATGTATATGTATAATTAACAATCTTTTTATAATTTTTTTCTATATTGAACAACAAATACTTTAATCTTTTGCAGTTTATAATATTTTAGGATTGAAATAATTGTATTTCATTATGAAATGTTTATATGAAAATATATAATTATGATTTTTTCTTATGAGTATAAATTAATAGATTTTAACTTACGATAATATTTTTTGTTCCTAATAAATTATCAAAATTAATAGATTTTAACTTACGATAATATTTTTTGTTCCTAAATATTATTGTTATAAAATTACAAAGTAACTTTGATAATTTATTAATTTTAAACGTTTTTTTAAATTTTGTAGTGACTAATTAAAAAATTATAATTTGTTTTAAAAAAATAAAAAATTATATACCGAGTCCAATCCGAATTGGACTCGCTGGGTTTTGGGGCGTGGCAAGTCTAGAAGTGATGTGGGCAGGTTGTGTTGTCATCCCTAATACTAGACTTGATGTTCATTTTTTTAAAAAAAATGTATAATTGATTATTTGAATTCGAAAAAAAAACATAGGAGATCTACAAGATGAACAATTTAACATGTGATAAATTTATATTATTATTCATTGTGAGACTATATATTTAGATAAATATAAAATAATAAAGAGATTTTTCATTGTTATTTTTTTTTTGAAAAATGTGATACACATTGTACATAAAAAGTGACTTTCGATAAAAGAAAATGTTTGACAAACACGTTAAAATATTAATTTTTTTGTGAGACTATATATTTAGATAAATAAATATAAAAGTAATTTACTATATGAAATAATTAAAATTAAATAAATTTTTGAAAATTATTTTTTGATTAAGTTTCATGTTTATTTTTATTTAAAGATAGTGAAAAAAATTTATTAAATCAAACAAATAAGTCCATTATGTTATTATTTTTTCAAAAAAACTAATAAAGCACGTCAAAATTTTCAAGATGTACATAAAAATATAGAGAAACTAATTTTGAAATCTTTTCAACACCTTCATAAAAACATCTCAAATTTATTGCATAAAATTAGTTTTATTAGATGAAATAAGTGGATAGTTCAAACATTTCATGGTTAAACAAAGGTATTATTGCATAAAATTAGTTTTAATAAATGAGTTCGTCAACAAATCCTGATGTGATTCAATCATTAATAAAACAATGGGACTGATTTAAAGATGGTTGCCAAATATTAATTAATTTATTTTCCTATTTAATGTTCGAATTCCCTATTCTTTGTAATATAAAAAAAAGTATTTTTCCTTATTTTTTAGGCTTTTGTGAGTCAAATTTGATGGCCACGTATTTTACCAAAGTCTTATCCAAGTTGACAGAATTTGAAATTTTTTTTAAAAAAGTTATTATTAAAAAGAATAACAAGAATTATAAATAATTGAAATTGTGCTAAACTTATAATTATTTAAAATATTTATAAGATGGCGAGAAGCTTAAGCCACTATAATATTGCAAAATATTCTAAAAATGTAAGATGAAATCATTTTATGTACAAAAACTCATGTGATACTGTCTCACATGTCAATATTATGATACATATATCAAATCCGATCTTACTCATGAAAACTATTATTATTTTTTTCAATGCAAAAATGTAAATTTTTTGAAAACTTTTAGAACCATGAAAATTATTATTTTTTCAATGTAAAAACATCATTTGTTGTTAGTTATATTATGAAAAAATATTGTGTAAAATCATATATTGATTTGAGAAAGAAATATTACTTTTTATGTTAAACATATATTGTACAATATATTTTGATTTAAGTCAAAAAATATTATTTTTTATGTTAAAAATAATAATTTTCAATAAAAATTTAAATCAAATCAACTAATATTATTGATATAGATTTGTAAAATCGTTACACATGAGACTCACTTTTTGAAAATATCAAGCTGAACTACCAAATAAACCCAAATATCAATTATTTTCACCATTGCATGTGAATGTATATGTATTACTTGCTATCATGATTAAAGTTTGCTGAGTCAATAGACTCATTAGGTGTGATCGATGCAGGTGAGCATAGTGTTGATGGAGGACTTGATGGTTGAACTAGCTGGACTGAAGGTGCACACAACCCGACTACCGTGGCTAATTTTCTGCAAATCAAATTAAATTTATGATTTAAGCAATTTAAAAGATTTTATGACGTTTAGTTCTTTTATGCTTTTGAGGGATTTTGAGATATTAAGATACTTATGCTTTATTTTGAAAGATGTTAAATTTAGGTTTGGTTGACGATTTACGATTTTAAAAAATGTACAAATGATTATTTGAATTCGAAACAAAAACATGTGAGATCAACTAGACGAACAATTTAACATGTTGTATTAAATATAAGGGACGTGTTACTCCATGTTAGGAGCTAATGTTCAGTCTTAATTACCGGAAAACGATAAAAAATTTGCGAAAAATAAACAAAAAAAAACAAAATATTTATAGTAGTTCATTCTCGATATGAAAGATACATTCACTTGTCATCGCTGCAATTTTGACGACATAAAAACCAAGAATAGGAAGAAAAATTTGCGAGAACTTGTCATCTCTCATAGCTTTATTTTTTCGTCATGTTTATTCTCTCTGTGTGTTTTCTTTGACTTATTGACAATAGCTCACAATTAATAAAGTTTAATTATTATTTTGATTCCATAAAAGGGTGAATTCCGATAAAAGAATATGTTTGACAAACACGTTAAAATATTAATTTTTTGTGAGACTATATATTTAGATAATTAAATAAATAAATATAAAAGTAATTTACTATATGACATACTTAAAATTAAATAAGTTTTTGAAAATTATTTTTTTGACAAAGTTTCATGTTTATTTTTATTCCAAAAATAGTGAAAAAATTTATTAAATAAAATAAATAAGTCCATTACATTATATTATTTTTTAAATAAACTAAAGCACGTCAAAATTTTCAAGATGTATATAAAAATAGAGAAATTAACTTTGAAATCTTTTCAACACCATCATAAAAACATCTCAAATTTATTGCATAAAATTAGTTTTATAAGATGTAATAAGTGGATAATTCAAAAATTTCATGGTTAACAAATGTATTATAATAAACTGAACAAATATAGGGAGTGATTTAAAGATGGTTGGAAAATATTAATTAATTTATTTTCCTATTTAATGTTCGAATCCCTTATTCTTTGAAATAAAAAAAAGTATTTTTTTCCATATTTTTTAGGTTTATGTGAGTCAAATTTGATGGCCACGTATTTTTACCGAAGTCTTATCGAAGTTGACAAAACTTTGAAAATTTAGAAAAAAAATTATTATTAAACAGAATAACAAGAATATAAATAATTGAAAATGTGCTAAACTTATAATTATTTAAAATATTTATAAGATGGCGATAAGCTTGAGCCACTATAATATTCAAAAATATTCTAAAAATGTAAGACGAAATCATTTTTAAGAAGTATGAATTTGAATTAAAATTATCTTAACATATATCAATTAAATGTTTTTTTTACTTTCCAAGTTTAATTTTTCCACCATCTTCTTTCCTTTCGTTTCTCTACTCTCTCGATTTCTTTCCTTTTGAAACAATTTATTTAATAAAAGCTTGAAGAACTTAGTAAGGTGTATTCAATCCAGAATTTTGATGACATTTAATGAGTTTTTCAAATGATAGACTTTTATGGATTCGATAGATTTTTATTGAATTTTATGGAATCTCACAAATTTATAAACAGATTTATGGATTCATGTAGATTTTTTTACAAGTTTTTTTATAGACTTTTGTGAATTTTTTTATAGGATTTTATATATTTTGTAATTAATTATAACATATTATTTTTTATTAAATTATAACATATTATTTTTTATTAATTTTTTTATAAATAAAAGGTTGAAGAACTTAATTTCAAAAGTGACATAAAAACTTATCCTCTATGCTGTGTCTTTGCGATTTTGATTATCTAAGTTGTCAAATTTCAATAATAGTCCTGCATCTTTCAATTTTTTGTAATTTTAATTTTTTTTTCAATATGAGTGTCGATGTGATATTTCATGTTGACGCTACATTAACCTCACATAAAAAATAAAATATTAAAACTGTAACTTAAGAACATAATGATCAATTTAAGAACATAATGATCAAAATCACATAGCGCCAAAATCAAGTGACATGAGGTTAAATGCCGGTTTAATTGAAAGTTTAATTATAAAAATCTAAGGCTGCTGAACTATCAAATTATTTATTTTCACTGAAGAAATTTTTTAAAAATATTTGTTTTAAAATATCTATGATCATTGGAATATTTTTAAAAACCCAAATATCAATAATTTGTTTTTGCAATATTTTTTTAGTTCAACATTTACAACTATATGGGTCAGAATTAGGGATGTAATCGAGTCGAGTCGAGCCGAACTCTTGAATGTTTAAGTTTGGTTCGTTTATAATCGAGCCGAGCTCGAGCTTTATTTAACGAATATATGCATGGCTCACGAGCTTATTCAAACCTTTATCGAGCCTAAACAAACTTAATAAATATGAATTATACATTTAAATTTTAATTAAATTAATTAAAAAGTAAATTATATATTTAAAGAAAAATATATTATTATTATTAAAATTTGTAAATTTATTATAATAAATAAATTTAATTAGATTTTTCTATATATTTCATAAATAATATGCAAAATCAATAAATCAAATATCAAAACTATTATTTTTCATCTAAAAGATTACTCATGAACTTACCAACGAACATGTTCACGAGCTAACGAGCCGAATACTGTAAAGCTTGAGTTTGGTTTGTTTATCTTAACGAGCCTCATTAAACGAGCTCTAACGATCTTTTATCGAATCGAGCTTCGAATAGTTTACAAACGGTTTGGTTCGTTTACATCCCTAGTCAGAATCCACGTCAATTGACTATTGTCAGGTTTTGGCAATATTGACCTACAGAAGAAGTCGTATTTGTCTGCACAAGAAACCGGCTGATAATCTTCTCCACCTCTCTATAAATTTACCTGAGCTAGCTCATGTATCTATCATCAAATCAAAGCAGCTCTCTATCTACACCGAGCAGAAAATGAGTTCCGAAATTTTCTTGCTGCTTTTCATCAGTTTCATTACAATTTTATTGTTGTTAAAATTGACGAAAAAGAAAAGAAAGCTCCCACTTGGTCCTAAGAAGCTCCCGATTATAGGCAACCTTCACCAGCTTGGAAAGTTGCCTCATAGGGCTCTCATTAAATTGTCCAAAACATATGGAGACCTCATGTTCTTGCAGCTAGGATCCGTGCCAACCCTCGTCGTGTCATCGGCCGATATGGCACGAGAAATCTTTAAGAAGCACGATATTATCTTTTCGGGGAGACCCGTCTTGTATTCACTCAAGAGAATCACCTACAACTTAGGTACCATCTCCGTAGCACCGTATGGTGACTACTGGAGAGAAGCGAAGAAAATCGCTGTTCTGGAGCTGCTGTCCAACAAAAGGGTCCAATCTTTCGCAAAAGTACGTGATGAAGAGATGACCTTCATGATCGATCGTGTTGCTAATTCCGAAAACCCTGTGGATCTGAGCGTGCTCACGTTCGCTCTGTCGAATAATACTGTTCGTCGGGTGGCTTTCGGAGAGACTAGCAGTGCAGAAGAACATGAAGATTTCGATGAAAGGAGTGGCAAATATCAGCATGTGTTTCATGATACGCAGCAGTTGGCTGCTGAGTTCAACGTGGCTGATTATTTTCCATGGTTGGCTTGGCTAAACAAGTTCAATGGAGTAGACAGGAGATTGAAAAAAAATATGGATGAAGTGGACATCTTTTTGAGCAAAAAAATGGAAGAACACAGAGACCCGAAGAGGGCTCAACAAGATCACGAAGACATCGTCGATGTATTGCTTCGAGTTCAAAAGGAAATGGAGAAAGAATTTACTCTAACAGATGTAAATTTGAAGGGTCTTCTCTTGGTATGTGTACTATATGACACCCAATCAACCCAATATTTGCTTTATTATCCCTGTTTACATTCATGATTTTCTTATATTTATATATATTGTGATAATGAATTGCAGGGCATATTCATGGCTGGCACTGATAGTTCCTCGGTGACAATCGTATGGGCGATGGCAGAACTGATGAGAAATCCGGAAGTCCTCAAGAAAGCTCAAGAAGAAGTTAGGAAAGTATGCAAAGGACAGTCAAAAGTAGAAGAAAGCGATCTTCCAAAACTCGCATACGTGAGAATGGTGATCAAAGAGGCATGGAGACTCCATCCACCCGCCCCACTATGGATCCCAAGAGAAACATTAGAGGACTGCGTGATCGACAACAAATACGAAATCCCGGCAAAAACCAGAGTGCTGTTCAATGCAGCAGCAATCGGAATGGATCCGAAACACTGGGAGAAGCCAGAAAGATTCTGGCCTGAGCGGTTTCTGAATAACGTGATTGACTTCAGAGGACAACATTTTGAGTTGTTACCCTTCGGTGCTGGCAGAAGAGGTTGCCCTGGAGCCAGTTTTGCCATCGCGGTTGTGGAGCTCGCACTTGCGAATCTTTTGTTCCGCTTTGATTGGGAACTTCCCAAAGGGATGTCACCGGAGGATATTGATATGGAAGAAGCTACAGGGGTCGCAATGCGTAAGAAAATTCCACTCTGCTTGGTTGCTACACCAGTCAACCTACTTTGAGCAAACAATTTATCTGCGATTTATTATTATACTTTATATATATATATATATATATATATTATGGGTTAATTCGCTCTTTAATCTCAAGCTTCTGTAATTGCTGCACAATTTTTTGTGTATGTATTTTTGTTGAATAAATAAACTAGGAGTGAAATAAATAAAATTTGTTTAATCTTATGCTTGATTTTGATTAAGTCACTTATCACTCAATTATTTGTGGCTGAGTCAGACGTAAAATGGCACTCATCCAATTGCAATGCCAAAACCAATTTGGATTTGAACAGTATTTAACAATCAATGTAATGAAATGGCGTCCAACCAGGCAAAAAATTGCAATTATTTATCAATTTATTTACCGCAGCAAACCATTTATTTATCTCTGTGATTTTAATACTCTCTCTCTCTCTCTCTCTATATATATATATGGATTCGTTCTTTTATTTTTAGGTAGTAAACTATCGCTTACATTACAAGTGTAAGACGTCTACACTTGAATATTACAGTGATGATATGAGAACCTGAAATTCCAACAGTACCAGCAGCTAGCAAAATTTCAGCAGCAACTCATATTTCAGAAGATGATATTTTCCAACAAACGGAACCTAGCAGCAGAAGAGTTTAGTATCGAGATTCCAGCAGATAACTACTGGTTATGCTTAGGACTTGTAACTGAAGCATTTAACATGGAATAAAGGCTGTTAATGGCAGATTATGGTCATTAATTGGAAGGCTAACAGTCAGACTTTGGCTTATATATAGCACCCTCAATATCTGAAATGGTTGTTACCAAAATCTTGAGATCACTTGAAATTAGAGCGAAGAGAGTGCATTTTTTGTAGCAGTAGAAACCAGTAGCAATAATAAACAGATTTCCAGACTTCAACCGAAATATTTAGCAAATTACTGTAAGTGGGCTTATACATAAATATCTTGAAATCCGTTTGATAATTCTGTTTTAAAGTTCAGCTTCTGTATGATGAGTAAATACAATAAAACTATGAAAATGATGAGTAAATACAATAAACAAATAGACACGAATTTGTTTATGAATGTTCGGAGATTTCAAACACTCCTACGTCACCCATTGGGAAGGATCCACTAGAAGACTTTGATTTATACAACTACTTGTACAAACCCATTCCGGAAGTGCAGCACCCAACTAGAACTCTTAGCACTCAAGATTGTAGGCAGCACCTCACAATCAGCATATTGTTTAATGTCTCATATGCAAAGACTACATACACAAGTTTATTGTCTTTGTGCAAGACTCACTCAACTAATCTTTGAAGTTCAACTCTCTTGTATATGTGTGAGTGATTGTGTGTGAGGAATTTATCATTTACAGTGTATATCTCAAATGTATCCTCACACAAGGGCTTGTGCTCTCAACTAGCTGATATCTTCATGCTAACTGCCCATGCTTTGAATCCTCTTCAAAAGCTGTAATTTGATCTTCAATATGTTGTATTTATAGGCTCCAACACTAATATATACGTTAGACACAAGAATATGACCGTTGGAAAGTTTCTGTACTGTTTCTGGAATTGCAACGGTCAAATTCGTCTTGCTGGACATTTTCTCGACTGGTATACTGGTCAACTCAACTGGTCAATCAGTTCAACTGGTTCAGTTGGTCTGATTCAGTTTAACTGGTTCAGTTGGACTGGTTCAACTGGTCTTCAGCTGGTCTGGTTCAGTTTCAGCTGGTTCAGTTCAGCTGGTCTGGTTCAACTGGTCTTCAGCTGGTCTGGTTCAGTTTCAGTTGGTCAGCAGCTGGTTCAGTTCAGTTGGTTGGTCAGCTGGTCAACAGTTGGTTCAGTTTCAGCTGGTGTGCTGAAATCAGCCTAGCTGATTTCAGTTTGTGCAGAACCAGTAACTTCATCATCATTTATCAGCATCTTAAGCTTTGATTCAGACTTTGACTTCTGAAGATGATTTGTAGATCATCGTCTTATCTTTCCAACGCATACTGAATCGCTTCATTTCGATAAACGAGCTGAGAGATATGACCAAAATACCGCAGCTGCTCAAACTCAACTGATTGCGATTTTCGTGTGATCAGTTCGGTAATTGAGCGATCAATTAGACCATGATAACATCCGATTTTGCCCAACTGACGTGAAATAAGATTTGTTCCAAATTGAGTTTTCTAATCAGTCCAGTTAGCAGATTGTCATTTGGATAATCCAGTTGAGAGATATCATCAAAATACCGAAGCTCGCCAGAAATTCAGTTTGTGCAAAATTCAGTTTCAGCTTGCTTCTTGTGTTTGCAACTTCACACTTGAGTAATATGTTGGAAACACAATAACAAGTTTTGTTAACATCAAAATCAAGATTGCGAACTTGAAAAGTTCCAACGCTCATTTTAATTTTTAATAAATAATTTAGCAATTAAATAAATGCATGTGTTATACGTGTACTGATTTTGGGCTCTACAGTTCCTCCCCCACTTATATAGATTTCGTCCTCGAAATTAAATCTTACCGAACAATTCCGGGTAGCGATTTCTCATGTCTGCCTCGGCTTCCCAAGTGGCTTCCTCCACTGATTGATTTAGCCAATGGACTTTGACCAGTTTGGTCACTTTGTTCCGAAGTCTACGCTCCTGTCTGTCTATGATTTGAACAGGTCTTTCCTCGTACGACAGATCTGGAGCAAGCTGTAACGGCTCAAAACTCAAAACGTACGAAGGATTAGCTAGATACTTCCTCAGCATCGAGACATGGAACACATTGTGTACTCCGGCCAGATTTGGCGGAAGGGCAACACGATAAGCTAGTGTCCCAACTCTGTCAAGAATCTCGAACGGTCCAATAAACCTCGGACTCAACTTGCCTCTCTTCCCAAATCTCATAACACCCTTCATAGGTGCTATCTTTACAAAAACGTGATCACCTACGGCAAACTCGAGATCTCTTCTCCTCTTATCGACATAGCTCTTTTGACGACTCTGGGCGGTCTTCATTATGTCTCGAATCTTGACCACCACATCTGCAGTCTGCTGAACTATCTCTGGACCAAGTTCTGTTCTTTCTCCAACCTCATCCCAATGAATCGGCGATCTGAACTTCCTCCCATACAATGCCTCGTAGGGAGCCATGCCTATAGATGATTGGAAGCTGTTGTTGTATGTAAACTCCACTAGAGGCAGCTTCGATTCCCAAGTCCCATGGAAATCGACCATACAGGCTTGCAACAAGTCCTCCAAAATTTGAATCACTCGCTCTGACTGGCCATCTGTCTGCGGGTGAAAAGCTGTGCTGAAAAGCAACTTCGTCCCCATGTAATCGAACGATCTCCCTGATATAGAGCTCTGCATACTGCGTCATGGAGAAAGTCGTCTTCACTGGCAAGAAGTGCACTGACTTAGTAAGTCGATCCACTATGACCCAAATTGCATTGAATCCTCTGACTGACCTCGGCAAACCAACCACAAAGTCCATTGTAATATTCTCCCATTTCCACTCTGGGATGGGGAGTGGCTTAAGCATTCCTGCTGGCCTCTGATGTTCCGTTTTCACTTGTTGACAAGTGAGGCATTCAGACACGAATCTGCGGATGTCTCGCTTCATACCTGGCCACCAATACAAAATCTGCAAGTTCTTGTACATTTTGGTGCCTCCTGGGTGAATGGAGTACGGAGATGCATGTGCCTCTGTCAGAATATCCTCTCTGATCGAAACAACACTAGGCACCCACATTCTACCTCTGTATCTCACAATACCATCAGACACTGTATAGAGTACACTGCCCTTGGCTTCATCCTTCATTCTCCATTTCTGTAACTGCTCATCTGAAGACTGACCTGCTCGAATTCGGTCAAACAACGAAGACTGGACTGTCAGATTAGACAGCCTTGGAGCTCTGCCCTTGCGATAAACTTCTAAACCAAACCTCTGAATCTCAGACTGAAGAGGTCTCTGCACTGAAACTGCGCTATAACTGCGACTTTTTTGCTCAAGGCGTCTGCCACTATATTTGCTTTTCCCGAATGGTAGCTAATTTCACAGTCATAGTCCTTCACTAACTCCAACCACCGTCTCTAGTCTCATATTCAGCTCTTTCTGCATGAAGAAGTACTTGAGACTCTTGTGATCGATAAATATCTGGCATTTCTCGCCGTACAAGTAATGTCTCCAAATCTTCAATGCAAAGACAACGGCGGTTAATTCTAAATCATGAGTTGGATAATTCTTCTCATGCAATTTCAAATGTCTGGAAGCATAAGCTATCACCCGACCATGTTGCATCAACACTGCGCCTAACCCGAGCTTAGATGCATCGGTGTATAGCACAAAATCTCCTTGCCCGGATGGCATGGCTACCACTGGTGCTGAAATAAGGGCTTGCTTCAAAGCATCGAAGCTCTTCTGACACTCGTCGCTCCACACGAACTTAGCATTCTTCTTGGTCAATGAAGTGAGTGGTACTGCTATCGAAGAAAATCCCTAAATAAACTTACGGTAGTAACCGGCTAAACCCAGAAAACTGTGGATTTCTGATGAACTCTTTGGCTCAACCGATTCCTTAACCGCTGCCACTTTAGCTGGATCCACCTCAATACCGCTACTAGATATTATATGACCCAAAAACGCTACTTTCTCCAACCAAAATTCACACTTATTGAACTTCGCAAATAACTTGCGACTCTGCAAGGTCTGCAAAACTGTCTTCAAGTGCCGACTGTGCTCCTCATGACTCTTCGAGTAAATAAGAATATCGTCAATGAAAACTATGACGAATTGGTCAAAGTAGGGCTGGAATACTCGGTTCATCAAGTCCATGAAAATTGCTGGAGCGTTCGTCAATCCAAACGGCATCACTAAGAACTCGTAATGCCTATACTTGGTCCTTAAGGCTGTCTTGTGAACATCTGCGTTCTTCACCTTTAGCTGGTGATACCCTGACCGGGGATCTATCTTAGAAAACACTGTGGCTCCCTGCAACTGATCAAATAAGTCTTCGATTCTAGGAAGTGGGTATTTGTTTTTGATCGTTACCTTGTTCAATTCTTGGTAATCGATACACAGCCTCATGCTCCCATCCTTCTTTTTCACAAAGAGCACTGGTGCGCCCCACGGTGAGAAACTGGGGTGGATGAATTCTTTTTCGAGAAGCTCCTGAATCTGCTGCTTGAGTTCTAACATCTCACCTGGAGCTAATCGGTACGGTGCCTTAGAGATTGGCATTGTGTCTGGCATGAGATCAATCGCAAACTCCACCTCTCTCTGGTGGAAGACCTGTGACGTCGGGGAAGTCTCTGACTATTGGCACATCTGATATTGACGGAGTGGGTATGTCAGGGGTTGAAATGATGCTGGCCAAGAAAGCCTGTCACCCCTTGGAAATAAATTTCCGCGCCTGCATGCAGGAGATCATGCGAGGGAAACTCCTCCATCTTGCTGGTTCAAATAGAAACTGTTCCATGCCCAACGGTCTAACCAATACTGATCTCTTCTGAAAATCAATCAGGACTCTGTTCTTTGTCAGCTAGTCCATACCCAAGATAATATCGAATTCCGGCATCAACAACACAATCAAATCTGCATACACTAGGTGGCCTTGCAGTTCGAGATCAATGTCTCTGACCATGCTAGTAGCTGACAACTCTTCCCCTGATGGGACTGACACGGAGTAATTCACGTCAAGGCCGATGGTCTTGATATCCAAGTGACTAGCGAACGTCTCCGAGATAAATGAATGGGTGGCTCCTGAACCTATCAAGGCCTGAGTAGCTATTCTCTTAATGAAAATATATCCTGAGAGACGTTAGCACAACACAAAACTTATATCTCCCAAAATTCTAACATTAACCTCAAGCATAGCGGAAAATTAATATCTCAAGTCATTCAAAAATGTTGCTAGCACACTAGTAATCCCAAATAAAAATTTCAACTTGCAAGGAAAAATAATACTGAGCTTAGGTAGATAAGTTTACCGGTCAGTAATGTCGTGTCTGGGTTCGCCTCCTGTGCATGCATGGCGAACACTCTGCCCTGAGTCGGTTGTGTCCAATGTGGGCACTCCTTCAACATGAGGTCACTGGCTCCACATTTAAAGCATTTCCCTGATCCCCATAGACACTGCCCCGGATGTTGGCGATTTCATTTCTGACACACTGGGAAATCATCGGGCTTCTGAGGCGCCCTCTGTTGCTGAATTGGACCCTTGTCCTTTGGCAGGTCCCTGATATGGCCTCTTCCCAGGGTGTCCCTGGAAAGGCTTCTTGAACGGAGGCCGCTGCTGTTGCTGCTGCTGTGGAGCCTGATAGGGCCTCTTGCCCTGCCTGTCAGCCTCAATATCTCTCTGATCCTGTTCTGCCGCCAAAGCTCTAGACACGATCACTACATAATTTGTAGGACCAGCAACTCGAACATCACGGCGCAAGATAGGCCGCGAACCATCCATGAAATGCCTCAGCTTCCCCTGGGCATCGTTAGCTATTAGGGGCACAAAGTGACACCCCCTCTCGAACTTCCTCACGAACTCCGCCACGCTGCTATCCCCCTGACGCAACGTCATGAATTCCCTGTTGGACCGTACTTTTTCAGTAAAGTAATAGGAGTAGAATACCTCCTTGAAACCATTCCAAGGCAACACATGCAAGTTGACTGCCACTGACGCACTCTCCCACCATAGTCTGGCGTCCCTTGTCAGAAGGAACGTGGCACACCTGACCCTATCTGCATCGGTCAGTTCCATAAAATCGAAGATTACCTCGATGGACTTAATCCATCCTTCAGCTATCATCGGGTCAGTGGTCCCCGAAAACTCCTTTGGGTTAATCCTCCTGAACCTCTCATACACTGCTTCCGATCTGGGCCTCGACCCTGTATCCACTGCTGCCTGATTCCCCGCAAACTGTGCGAAGAACTGAGTCATGCCTGCAAGCATCTGTGCCTGCATATCTGGTGGTGGAGGTGGGGGATTGGCCCTCTCCTCATCTCGAGGCTCTCGGTCATCTTCCCTAGCTTCACGGTTAATCAAACGTCTAAGAGGCATACTGTTCCAGAATTTGCCCAACACGTAAGCCCCACATGCATGAACATGATATCAATATCATAAGATGCACATACTTGAACTTAAATATATGCACATGCTGAAATCAGAACTTCATGCTTACTACATAACATAAATTTAAAACCTTAAAACTTACAGACTTGATGTGTGACTTCGTGAGCTTCTTGCGACTAGCAGTAGGCATAACCCTTCACAAGAACACCGCTCTGATACCAACTGTAACGTACCGAACTTTTACTATTCAAAATTTGCGGAAAAATTAAAAATATTCTTAAATAATTCGATAAAACAAACTGTACGTCTCAAAGGTTGTTGCAACAAAAGATTTAAAAATTATGTTTGACAAAAATATTTGAACATTTTCATAAAAGCTTAAACTCGGGCGGTCCTCAGGTTTAGCCTCCTGCTCAGTCCAAGCCTGCTCCTTGGTCCCCACCCCTTGTCTCCTCGAAAACATCCTCACCTACATCGATCAAGTCTAGTGAGTCTAAAGACTCAACACGTATAAACTGGAAGTAACGAGTAATACGTAATAAAATCACAAGCAACTTTAAAATAGGAAGTACATACTGAAACTTGAACTTGCATAAATTATCTTGAACATACGTACATACATACATAGACGTGCCATAATATGAAACTTTTCTTAAACGTGCTTGCATACTTGAACATACATAACTTCATCATTTTGCGTAAAGGCATGTTTCAAAGCAAGTGACCCATACATAAATACGCCTGATCAGACTAAACCACAGTACTGGGCTGACAGGGACGAATCCACTGCCACATACATGAGATCCCCGTTCATGCTTTAACGGGTGGATTGGTCCCTGTTCATACTTTAACGCTTTCAAATCCTGATCTAAACCCGTTCATGCTTTAACGGGGTGGAGAGGTCCTCGGCCACGTTCACTGACTTCCAAACCCATTCATAAATTTGGTCACAAGACATTTAGCATACCTCAAAAACTTGAAATATTTTCTTGCACGTCAACATACTTACTTGGCGTTGAGAGATTCGTTGGATTTCATTTGGGGCCGCTGCTGCACATACTAACATGAATTTTTAATACTTAACTTACATAGCTTAGACGTAGGTATACGTGCTCATCATCGAATTCGATAAATAATTTAAGACATTCTAGAACACTCGGGACTTGACCTCATTTAAATTATCGTACTAACCCAAGACATAAAATGATGCAAATGTGGTTGGTCAAGCACCAAAGAAAGCATGGGATTCGTTGGAGTTACCCGAAGGACCTATAACAAGGGGACGTAGCAAGAAGTTTAAAGAAGCACTTCAAGGATTCATGTTGAGTTACCAAGGAGGGATTACAAATTGGGTGTATAAATTAGAGGAGCTTGGTGAACATGGGCACAATGATGGAAGTGTTTGGAATGTAATTCAAGTGCAAAATGACCATGAGGACAGCAGCACACGCGCACCCGCGAATGAAGACGCGCACCCGCGCGCGCATTGGCAAGAACAGCGCGCGCAGCCGCGCCAAAAGTGGCGCAACCGCGCGCCCTGCGCGCGCTCCAGCGCATGATTGCGCGCGACCCCGCGCCCCGGGGCTGGACCAAGGCAGTAGCTAGCGCGCCATCGCGCGTGTTTTTGCGCTACCGTGCGCCTCACGCGCGCCACCGCGCATGAATTTGCGCTACCGCGCGCTACGGGCGGAATGAAGGGAGAATGTAGCGCGCCATGGCGCGAGATCTGGCGCTACCACGCGTCCTTCCGTGTCAAAATTGTTATCTACTTTTTATTAAGCCTTTTCACACAATTTTTCTTGTATTTTATTGTATTTATATGCATTGTATCAACCAAAAACGTGATAATTCAGATTGAATGATATAAGAAAAACTTGAGGTTCTCTCAATTTTCAAAGCTTTTAGCTTTTTTCTTCACAAGAAGAAAACCAAATCAAACTTATCAAAGATTTTCATCTTTGTGGCATTTGTCGATTGTTTTTCGCACGGATTGTCAAAACAAGATATTTGAAGGTTCGTTTGAAATTCAATTGTTCTTATCGTTGATGTTTGTTGCTAAGTGTTAATCGCTTAGAGGTGAATATCACAAATCTTTACTTGTTTCAAAAGATCGGGACAACATAATCGATCCTTGTTCGTTATTGAATTGAGGACGCGATTCTAATAATCGTGTTTGTTTTTCATTCGTACGAGGATTCGTATCATTTGGTATCAGAGCTTCTGGTTCTGTTTGATTCAAGTAAGTTATCGTTGTTGTTGTTATTTTCAGATCTGTCTAAAATTTCGTTCCGATCTCAGATCTGTGGTATCCTTTCGTTTCTATTGTCAAATCTTTCTATATAAAAAAATATATATAAGAAAAGAAAAACATAAGTTTCGTATCTGTGTTATTCCTTCGTTTCTGTTTTCAGATCTGTGTTATCCTTTGTTATGTTTTCAAATCTGTGTTATTCTAGTGTTCTTGGCTTTGTGCAATCCAAGTGAGACAGTTGCAAGTGTTCACAAGTTAAATCTTGTTAGTTTGATAAAAAAAATATAAAGATTGATCACATCTTTGAGAGAACTATCACATTCGAGTGAAAATATTTGAGTGCGGGTGTTATTTCTTTGGAGTGATTGTGAGAATTTGGGTAACGAACATCTTTTATTTCTTCTAACATTTTCTTGCAGGTACAAAATATGAAAGTAAAATGGAGAGGGATGTAGGAGAGAGTTCGAATCAGGGGTTGTCTAAGGTTCAAATGGAGGCGTTATTTGGGCATTTTAGTAGAATGATGAGGGCCGAGTTGGATCTTTTATATGAGAGGTTGGATAGGCTTGAGGTTAGTACGAGTGAAAATAAATCTAAGCCTAAAGGTTTGGGTAGAGTGGAAGAAGAAGAGGCTGATTATGATTTGGAAGGAGAAGAGGAGAGTCAAAACGAGAATTGGGGTAGAAGCGGAAGAGGTAGAGGATTTGGTAGGGGAAGAAGAGAAGCTGCACGGGGTAGGTACGATGATGGGAATAAGGAAGATAGTAACATAGGTAGTATTAAGATGAAAATTCCGTCGTTCCATGGTAAGTCAGACCTAGAGGCTTATTTAGAATGAGAAAAGCGAGTTGAATTTGTTTTTGATTGTCACCACTATTCTGAACTCAAAAAGGTTAGGTTGGCTGTGGCTGAGTTTGTTGATTATGCACTTATTTGGTGGGATCAATTAGTGACCACTAAGAGAAGATGCAATGAAAGGCCTATAGAAACTTGGGCTGAGATGAAGAGCGTAATGAGGAAGAGGTTTGTACCAAATCACTACTATAGAGAAATGTTTAAAAAGTTACAAACTTTGAGACATGGTGTGAAGAGTGTTGAGGACTACTATAAAGAGTTGGAAGTAGTCATGATTAGAGCAAACATAGAGGAGGATAGTGAGGCTACTATGGCTCGTTTTCTGTGTGATTTGAACAGGAAAATGCAAGACCAAGTGGAGCTTAGACACTACTTGGATCTAGATGAAATGATGCAGATGGCGATAAAAGTAGAGCAACAACTCAAGAGGAGAGGAGTTGGCCGTACCACCCAAGCTGGGAATACATCAACACCTTGGCGTTCCAACGTTGTTAAACGTGAAGAAGGCAAGGTAGTGGCCAAGCCCAAAGTTAACATTAAACAGGAGACGCCTAAGCAGGGAGTGCAAGGTAAACCTGAAACTCCTATTAATCGTTCTAGAGATATCAAATGTTTTAGGTGTCAAGGAGTTGGACATATTGTTAGCCAATGTCCCAATAAAAGAGTGATGGTGTTGAATACTTATGGGGAGTATGAATCTCATAGTGAGGGAGATGATGGAGAGGATGAAGATGAGATGCCTGCATTAGAGGATCCTGATGAGGGATATGAAGCAGTTGTGGGTGAGGCATTAGTGACTAGACGTATCATGAGTGCCCAAGTCAAAGAAGAGGAGACGAATCAGAGGAAAAACTTGTTCCATACTAGATGTTTTGTCATTGGCAAAGTTTGCAACATTATTATAGATGGAGGGAGTTGTACCAATGTTGCTAGTCTTGAGATGGTGGAAAAATTGAGCTTGTCTACTTTGAAACATCCTCAACCATATAGACTACAGTGGTTGAATGACTGTGCTGAAGTGAAAGTGAACAAACAAGTTTTGATTGCGTTTTCGATTGGGAAGTATGTTGATGAGGTTTTGTGTGATGTGGTGCCAATGCATGCTTGTCATATTTTGTTAGGGAGACCATGGCAATATGATAGGCAAGTGACACATGATGGGTTTAGAAATAAATATTCTTTTGTACTCAAGAAAGAACCCATTGTTTTACTTCCTTTGTCCCCAAAGCAAGTGTTGGAGGACCAATTGAAAAAAAAGAAGAGAGATGAGGCCGAAAAAAAGAGTGAATTAAAAAGTGAGATGGCCTTTGAAAACAAAAATGAAATGGCTAAAAGAAAAAGTGAGATAGCCATACAAAAGAAAAATGAGGGAAAAGAAAATGAGAGGAAAGAGGTCAAAAAGAAAACATATATGGCCCGAAAGAGTGAGTTGAAACAATTGTTGCACACACATGATCCACTTGTGTTGATTCTTTACAAAGAGATTCTCTTTAACACAAGTGATATAGCCGGATCCCTTCCGAGCATTGTTGTTTCACTTTTGCAGGAATTTGAAGATGTATTTCCGGAGGAGCTACCTCAAGGTCTATCACCATTGAGGGGGATTGAGCACCAAATTGATTTGGTACCCGGAAGTGTATTGCCAAATCGTCCAGCTTATAGGAGCAATCCTGAGTAGACTAAGGAACTTCAGCGGCAGGTAAGTGAGTTGTTAGATAGGGGTTTTGTGCGTGAGTCCATGTCACCCTGTGCTGTACCTGTTTTACTTGTTCCTAAGAAAGATGGCTCATGGCGTATGTGTGTAGATTGTAGAGCAATCAATAACATAACCATTAAGTATAGGCATCCCATACCTAGACTAGATGATATGTTAGATGAATTGCATGGTGCTTGTATCTTTAGCAAAATTGATTTGAAGAGTGGTTATCGTCAAATTAGAATGAGAGAAGGTGATGAGTGGAAAACTGCTTTTAAAACCAAATACGGGTTATATGAGTGGATGGTCATGCCCTTTGGCTTAACTAACGCTCCTAGCACCTTTATGAGGTTAATGAATCATGTTTTGCGTGCACACATAGGAAAGTTTGTTGTGGTTTATTTTGATGATATCCTAGTGTATAGCAAAAACTTGGATGAGCATGTTAAGCATTTGAGACTTGTACTGACAACACTTAGGGCTGAAAATTTGTATGCTAACTTAAAGAAATGTGATTTTTGTACAAGCAAGCTTGTCTTTCTTGGTTTTGTGGTAAGTTCACAGGGAATACAAGTGGATGAAGATAAGGTAAGTGCTATTCGAGATTGGCCAACTCCTGCTACTATTGGTCAAGTTCGAAGCTTTCATGGTCTTGCAAGCTTCTATAGGAGGTTTGTAAAAGATTTTAGCACACTGGCGGCACCGATGACGGCGGTGATTGAGAACAACGTTCCATTTCATTGGGGCGAGGAGCAAGAGAAGTCTTTTAATATTATTAAACAAAAATTAATTAATGCGCCTTTACTTGTTTTGCCTGATTTCTCTAATACTTTTGAAATTGAATGTGATGCTTCAGGTGTAGGTATTGGTGGTGTTTTGATGCAATGAGGACGACCAGTGGCGTACTTTAGTGAGAAACTCAATGGAGCAGCGCTGAACTATCCAACGTATGACAAGGAGTTGTACGCGCTTGTGAGGACTTTGGAGATGTGGCAACACTACTTGAGGCCTAAGGAGTTTGTGATCCATACCGATCATGAGTCTCTAAAGTACCTTAGGGGACAACAGAAACTGAACAAGCGGCATGCTAAGTGGGTGGCATTCATAGGTACATTTCTCTACATAATCAAATACAAACAAGGTAAGGATAATGTAGTGGCTGACGCACTATCACGGAGGTACGTATTAATCTCTACCTTGGAGTCGAAAATCTTGGGATTTGGACATATGAAAGAGTTGTATTTGTTGGATGAGAATTTTAAGGAGATATTTGAAACATGTATGCATGGTCCACATGACAAATTTTATTTGCATAATGGATTTTTATTTAGAGAAGATAGATTGTGCATTCCTAAGTCATCAATTCGTGAGTTACTTGTGAGGGAGGCACGTGGTGGTGGTTTGATGGGACACTTTGGTGTGGCTAAAACTTTGAATTGTTTGCATGAGCATTTTTATTGGCCACATATGAAACGTGATGTTGAGCGTGTTTGTGAAAAGTGCATTACTTGTAGACAAGCTAAGTCTAGAACACAACCACATGGATTGTATACACCACTTCCTGTTCCTAGTGAACCTTGGATTGATATTTCTATGGATTTTGTTTTAGGTTTGCCGAGGACTAAGAAGGGGAGGGATTCAATATTTGTTGTTGTTGATAGATTCTCTAAGATGACACATTTTATTGCTTGTCATAAAACCGATGATGCATCAAACATTGCGGATTTGTTCTTCAAGGAAGTCGTTAGGTTGCATGGTATGCCTAGGACTATTGTATCTGATCGTGATGTTAAATTTTTGAGTTACTTTTGGAAAACTTTGTGGACTAAACTTGGCACAAAACTGTTGTTTTCTACTACATGTCATCCTCAAACGGATGGACAAACTGAAGTTGTTAATAGGACTCTTGGAACACTTTTGCGTGCTATACTTAAAAAGAACTCGAAAAATTGGGAAGAATGTTTGTCATTTGTTGAGTTCGCGTATAATCGTAGCGTGCATTCTACTACGAATTATTCACCATTTGAGATTGTTTATGGTTTTAACCCTTTAACTCCTTTGGATTTGATGTCTTTGCCTTTGAGAGAAAGGTTAAACATGGATGGAAAGAAGAAGGCTGAATTTGTTAGGAGTTTGCATGAGAAGGTTAAGGCTAATATCGAGAAGAATAATTTACAATACACGAATCAAGCCAACAAGGGAAGGAAAAAGATGGTTTTTGAAAAAGGAGATTGGGTGTGGTTGCACTTAAGGAAGGAAAGATTTCCAGAAAAGCGACGTTCGAAGCTCTTACCTAGGGGTGATGGACCATTTCAAGTGCTTGAAAGGATCAACGACAATGCCTACAAACTAGACCTACCAGGTGAGTATAATGTTAGTTCTACTTTTAATGTTAGTGATCTTTCGTTGTTTGATGTAGTAGATGATCAAGATTTGAGGACAAATCCTTTTCAAGAAGGGGAGGATGATGCAAATGTGGTTGGTCAAGCACCAAAGAAAGCATGGGAGTCGTTGGAGTTACCCGAAGGACCTATAACAAGGGGACGTAGCAAGAAGTTTAAAGAAGCACTTCAAGGATTCATGTTGAGTTACCAAGGAGGGATTACAAATTGGGTGTATAAATTAGAGGAGCTTGGTGAACATGGGCACAATGATGGAAGTGTTTGGAATGTAATTCAAGTGCAAAATGACCATGAGGACAGCAGCACACGCGCACCCGCGCAAGAAAACGTGCACCCGCGCGCGCATTGGCAAGAACAGCGCGCGCAGCCGCGCCAAAAGTGGCGCAACCGCGCGCCCTGCGCGCGACCCCGCGCCCCGGGGCTGGACCAAGGCAGTAGCTAGCGCGCCATCGCGCGTGTTTTCGCGCCACCTCGCATGAATTCGCGCTACCGCGCGCTCCTGGGCGGAATGAAGGCAGAATGTAGCGCGCCATGGCGCGAGATCTGGCGCTACCGCGCGTCCTTCCGTGTCAAAATTGTTATCTACTTTTTATTAAGCCTTTTCACCCAATTTTTCTTGTATTTTATTGTATTTATATGCATTGTATCAACCAAAAACGTGATAATTCAGATTGAATGATATAAGAAAAACTTGAGGTTCTCTCAATTTTCAAAGCTTTTAGCTTTGTTCTTCACAAGAAGAAAACCAAATCAAACTTATCAAAGATTTTCATCTTTGTGGCGTTTGTCGATTGTTTTTCGCACGGATTGTCAAAACAAGATCTTTGAAGGTTCGTTTGAAATTCAATTGTTCTTATCGTTTATGTTTGTTGCTAAGTGTTAATCGCTTAGAGGTGAATATCACAAATCTTTACTTGTTTCAAAAGATCGGGACAACATAATCGATCCTTGTTCGTTATTGAATTGAGGACGCGATTCTAATAATCGTGTTTGTTTTTCATTCGTACGAGGATTCGTATCATTTGGTATCAGAGCTTCTGGTTCTGTTTGATTCAAGTAAGTTATCGTTGTTGTTGTTATTTTCAGATCTGTCTAAAATTTCGTTCCGATCTCAGATCTGTGGTATCCTTTCATTTCTATTGTCAAATCTTTCTATATAAAAAAATATATATAAGAAAAGAAAAACATAAGTTTCGTTCTGTTATCAGATCTGTGTTATTCCTTCGTTTCTGTTTTCAGATCTGTGTTATCCTTTGTTATGTTTTCAAATCTGTGTTATTCTAGTGTTCTTGGCTTTGTGCAATCCAAGTGAGACAGTTGCAAGTGTTCACAAGTTAAATCTTGTTAGTTTGATAAAAAAAAATATAAAGATTGATCACATCTTTGAGAGAACTATCACATTCGAGTGAAAATATTTGAGTGCGAGTGTTATTTCTTTGGAGTGATTGTGAGAATTTGGGTAACAACATCTTTTATTTCTACTAACATTTTCTTGCAGGTACAAAATATGAAAGTAAAATGAAGAGGGATGTAGGAGAGAGTTCAAATCAGGGGTTGTCTAAGGTTCAAATGGAGGCGTTATTTGGGCATTTTAGTAGAATGATGAGGGCCGAGTTGGATCTTTTATATGAGAGGTTGGATAGGCTTGAGGTTAGTACGAGTGAAAATAAATCTAAGCCTAAAGGTTTGGGTAGAGTGGAAGAAGAAGAGGATGATTATGATTTGGAAGGAGAAGAGGAGAGTCAAAACGGGAATTGGGGTAGAAGCGGAAGAGGTAGAGGATTTGGTAGGGGAAGAAGAGAAGCTGCACGGGGTAGGTACGATGATGGGAATAAGGAAGATAGTAACATAGGTAGTATTAAGATGAAAATTTCGTCGTTCCATGGTAAGTCAGACCCAGAGGCTTATTTAGAATGAGAAAAGCGAGTTGAATTTGTTTTTGATTGTCACCACTATTCTGAACTCAAAAAGGTTAGGTTGGCTGTGGCTGAGTTTGTTGATTATGCACTTATTTGGTGGGATCAATTAGTGACCACTAAGAGAAGATGCAATGAAAGGCCTATAGAAACTTGGGCTGAGATGAAGAGCGTAATGAGGAAGAGGTTTGTACCAAATCACTACTATAGAGAAATGTTTAAAAAGTTACAAACTTTGAGACAGGGTGTGAAGAGTGTTGAGGACTACTATAAAGAGTTGGAAGTAGTCATGATTAGAGCAAACATAGAGGAGGATAGTGAGGCTACTATGGCTCGTTTTCTGTGTGATTTGAACAGGAAAATTCAAGACCAAGTGGAGCTTAGACACTACTTGGATCTAGATGAAATGGTGCAGATGACGATAAAAGTAGAGCAACAACTCAAGAGGAGAGGAGTTGGCCGTACCACCCAAGCTGGGAATACATCAACACCTTGGCGTTCCAACGTTGTTAAACGTGAAGAAGGCAAGGCTAGTGGCCAAGCCCAAAGTTAACATTAAACAGGAGACGCCTAAGGCAGGGAGTGCAAGGTAAACCTGAAACTCCTATTAATCGTTCTAGAGATATCAAATGTTTTAGGTGTCAAGGAGTTGGACATATTGTTAGCCAATGTCCCAATAAAAGAGTGATGGTGTTGAATACTTATGGGGAGTATGAATCTCATAGTGAGGGAGATGATGGAGAGGATGAAGATGAGATGCCTGCATTAGAGGATCCTGATGAGGGATATGAAGCAGTTGTGGGTGAGGCATTAGTGACTAGACGTATCATGAGTGGCCAAGTCAAAGAAGAGGAGACGAATCAGAGGGAAAACTTGTTCCATACTAGATGTTTTGTCATTGGCAAAGTTTGCAACATTATTATAGATGGAGGGAGTTGTACCAATGTTGCTAGTCTTGAGATGGTGGAAAAATTGAGCTTGTCTACTTTGAAACATCCTCAACCATATAGACTACAGTGGTTGAATGACTGTGCTGAAGTGAAAGTGAACAAACAAGTTTTGATTGCGTTTTCGATTGGGAAGTATGTTGATGAGGTTTTGTGTGATGTGGTGTCAATGCATGCTTGTCATATTTTGTTAGGGAGACCATGGCAATATGATAGGCAAGTGACACATGATGGGTTTAGAAATAAATATTCTTTTGTACTCAAGAAAGAACCCATTGTTTTACTTCCTTTGTCCCCAAAGCAAGTGTTGGAGGACCAATTGAAAAAAAAGAAGAGAGATGAGGCCGAAAAAAAGAGTGAATTAAAAAGTGAGATGACCTTTGAAAACAAAAATGAAATGGCTAAAAGAAAAAGTGAGATAGCCATACAAAAGAAAAATGAGGGAAAAGAAAATGAGAGGAAAGAGGTCAAAAAGAAAACATATATGGCCCAAAAGAGTGAGTTGAAACAATTGTTGCACACACATGATCCACTTGTGTTGATTCTTTACAAAGAGATTCTCTTTAACACAAGTGATATAGCCGGATCCCTTCCGAGCATTGTTGTTTCACTTTTGCAGGAATTTGAAGATGTATTTCCGGAGGAGCTACCTCAAGGTCTACCACCATTGAGGGGGATTGAGCACCAAATTGATTTGGTACCCGGAAGTGTATTGCCAAATCGTCCAGCTTATAGGAGCAATCCTGAGTAGACTAAGGAACTTCAGCGGCAGGTAAGTGAGTTGTTAGATAGGGGTTTTGTGCGTGAGTCCATGTCACCCTGTGCTGTACCTGTTTTACTTGTTCCTAAGAAAGATGGCTCATGGCGTATGTGTGTAGATTGTAGAGCAATCAATAACATAACCATTAAGTATAGGCATCCCATACCTAGACTAGATGATATGTTAGATGAATTGCATGGTGCTTGTATCTTTAGCAAAATTGATTTGAAGAGTGGTTATCGTCAAATTAGAATGAGAGAAGGTGATGAGTGGAAAACTGCTTTTAAAACCAAATACGGGTTATATGAGTGGATGGTCATGCCCTTTGGCTTAACTAACGCTCCTAGCACCTTTATGAGGTTAATGAATCATGTTTTGCGTGCACACATAGGAAAGTTTGTTGTGGTTTATTTTGATGATATCCTAGTGTATAGCAAAAACTTGGATGAGCATGTTAAGCATTTGAGACTTGTACTGACAACACTTAGGGCTGAAAATTTGTATGCTAACTTAAAGAAATGTGATTTTTGTACAAGCAAGCTTGTCTTTCTTGGTTTTGTGGTAAGTTCACAGGGAATACAAGTGGATGAAGATAAGGTAAGTGCTATTCGAGATTGGCCAACTCCTGCTACTATTGGTCAAGTTCGAAGCTTTCATGGTCTTGCAAGCTTCTATAGGAGGTTTGTAAAAGATTTTAGCACACTGGCGGCACCGATGACGGCGGTGATTGAGAACAACGTTCCATTTCATTGGGGCGAGGAGCAAGAGAAGTCTTTTAATATTATTAAACAAAAATTAATTAATGCGCCTTTACTTGTTTTGCCTGATTTCTCTAATACTTTTGAAATTGAATGTGATGCTTCAGGTGTAGGTATTGGTGGTGTTTTGATGCAAGGAGGACGACCAGTGGCGTACTTTAGTGAGAAACTCAATGGAGCAGCGCTGAACTATCCAACGTATGACAAGGAGTTGTACGCGCTTGTGAGGACTTTGGAGATGTGGCAACACTACTTGAGGCCTTAGGAGTTTGTGATCCATACCGATCATGAGTATCTAAAGTACCTTAGGGGACAACAGAAACTGAACAAGCGGCATGCTATGTGGGTGGCATTCATAGGTACATTTCTCTACATAATCAAATACAAACAAGGTAAGGATAATGTAGTGGCTGACGCACTATCACGGAGGTACGTATTAATCTCTACCTTGGAGGCGAAAATCTTGGGATTTGGACATATGAAAGAGTTGTATTTGTTGGATGAGAATTTTAAGGAGATATTTGAAACATGTATGCATGGTCCACATGACAAATTTTATTTGCATAATGGATTTTTATTTAGAGAAGATAGATTGTGCATTCCTAAGTCATCAATTCGTGAGTTACTTGTGAGGGAGGCACGTGGTGGTGGTTTGATGGGACACTTTGGTGTGGCTAAAACTTTGAATTGTTTGCATGAGCATTTTTATTGGCCACATATGAAACGTGATGTTGAGCGTGTTTGTGAAAAGTGCATTACTTGTAGACAAGCTAAGTCTAGAACACAACCACATGGATTGTATACACCACTTCCTGTTCCTAGTGAACCTTGGATTGATATTTCTATGGATTTTGTTTTAGGTTTGCCGAGGACTAAGAAGGGGAGGGATTCAATATTTGTTGTTGTTGATAGATTCTCTAAGATGGCACATTTTATTGCTTGTTATAAAACCGATGATGCATCAAACATTGCGGATTTGTTCTTCAAGGAAGTCGTTAGGTTGCATGGTATGCCTAGGACTATTGTATCTGATCGTGATGTTAAATTTTTGAGTTACTTTTGGAAAACTTTGTGGACTAAACTTGGCACAAAACTGTTGTTTTCTACTACATGTCATCCTCAAACGGATGGACAAACTGAAGTTGTTAATAGGACTCTTGGAACACTTTTGCGTGCTATACTTAAAAAGAACTCGAAAAATTGGGAAGAATGTTTGTCATTTGTTGAGTTCGCGTATAATCGTAGCGTGCATTCTACTACGAATTATTCACCATTTGAGATTGTTTATGGTTTTAACCCTTTAACTCCTTTGGATTTGATGTCTTTGCCTTTGAGAGAAAGGTTAAACATGGATGGAAAGAAGAAGACTGAATTTGTTAGGAGTTTGCATGAGAAGGTTAAGGCTAATATCGAGAAGAATAATTTACAATACACGAATCAAGCCAACAAGGGAAGGAAAAAGATGGTTTTTGAAAAAGGAGATTGGGTGTGGTTGCACTTAAGGAAGGAAAGATTTCCAGAAAAGCGACGTTCGAAGCTCTTACCTAGGGGTGATGGACCATTTCAAGTGCTTGAAAGGATCAACGACAATGCCTACAAACTAGACCTACCAGGTGAGTATAATGTTAGTTCTACTTTTAATGTTAGTGATCTTTCGTTGTTTGATGTAGGAGATGATCAAGATTTGAGGACAAATCCTTTTCAAGAAGGGGAGGATGATGCAAATGTGGTTGGTCAAGCACCAAAGAAAGCATGGGAGTCGTTGGAGTTACCCGAAGGACCTATAACAAGGGGACGTAGCAAGAAGTTTAAAGAAGCACTTCAAGGATTCATGTTGAGTTACCAAGGAGGGATTACAAATTGGGTGTATAAATTAGAGGAGCTTGGTGAACATGGGCACAATGATGGAAGTGTTTGGAATGTAATTCAAGTGCAAAATGACCATGAGGACAGCAGCACACGCGCACCCGCGCAAGAAGACGCGCACCCGCGCGCGCATTGGCAAGAACAGCGCGTGCAACCGCGCGCTCCAGTGCATGATTGCGCGCGACCCCGCGCCCCGGGGCTGGACCAAGGCAGTAGCTAGCGCGCCATCGCGCGTGTTTTCGCGCTATCGCGCGCCACCTCGCATGAATTCGCGCTACCGCGCGCTCCGGACGGAATGAAGGCAGAATATAGCGCGCCATGGCGCGAGATCTGGCGCTACCGCGCGTCCTTCCGTGTCAAAATTGTTATCTACTTTTTATTAAGCCTTTTCACCCAATTTTTCTTGTATTTTATTGTATTTATATGCATTGTATCAACCAAAAACGTGATAATTCAGATTGAATGATATAAGAAAAACTTGAGGTTCTCTCAATTTTCAAAGCTTTTAGCTTTGTTCTTCACAAGAAGAAAACCAAATCAAACTTATCAAAGATTTTCATCTTTGTGGCGTTTGTCGATTGTTTTTCGCACGGATTGTCAAAACAAGATCTTTGAAGGTTCGTTTGAAATTCAATTGTTCTTATCGTTTATGTTTGTTGCTAAGTGTTAATCGCTTAGAGGTGAATATCACAAATCTTTACTTGTTTTAAAAGATCGGGACAACATAATCGATCCTTGTTCGTTATTGAATTGAGGGCTCGATTCTAATAATCGTGTTTGCTTTTCATTCGTAGAGGATTCGTATCATAAAACTTTAAGACACAATAAAATTTCCCAAAAATATGATGTACACAGACCCAGTGCCTGGGTCCGTGTATGGGTCCATGTAGGTGCGCAAAAGAAATACTCGGGAAGAAGAAGGGACACGGACCCCGTGCCCAGGTCCGGCTCCGGGTCCGTGTAGGTGCGGTGAAATTTGTCGTGAAGGAAAGGGAAGGCACGGACCCCGTGCCCTGGTCCGTGTGGGGGTCCGTGTTGGCTCGCAAAATTGGCACCAAGAAGAAAACAAAGGCACGGACCCCGTGTAAGGGTCTGTCCCGGGGTCCGGGTACCTGCGCTAATTGGAAATCCACGAAAATTTAATACATGTATTGCTTAACATTCTAAACTCGACCGTACGAACTATGAACCGACACCTCGAGACCCATCCTAAGGTGCTACCACATTGATACATCCTATGCAAACACCCCGAAACAACGACGCCCATCCTAACACAATACAATCTCATAAAAACGGAAATTTGACACCAAAATCAATTCCTACGATTTCTAACTCAACCAAGTGCCTAAAGACACGAAACAACATACCAACATACATCCCAACATCATTCTAATCGTACCTAGACGCAGCAACGACCACCCGTCGATCCCAACGAAGCCTGCAACAATAAAACTTCAAGAACACATCAATACATAATTTTCTGAAAAATGCAGTTTGACCAGTCCCACGAAAAACACCATAACTCAATCAATTTTTATCCAAATAATTCGAATTTACTGTCAAATCGAAAGTATCAAAAAGTTCTACGATTTTTGTGTTGAAAGTTTTCTCAGAATCACGACCGAAAAATCGCAGTTTTTGAAAAGACAGGACAAACGTGATTTGTGATCCAAAATCTGTTTAAAAATTGATCCAAACATCATTGCTCAAACTTCTACACATCACACATGTATTTTTACACATAAATAACGACACAACGCATAATATGACGAGATCGATGGAGAAATAACAGAATATACGTGCCTTTTAATGATTAGAAATACCGATATGACGATACCGACGCGGGAAGGATGCGAGAGACGATCCGGGACGAACGTGGCACTAAATTCCTTGAAGAAAACTCAAAGAAATGCGCTGAAAAAGTGCAAAGGAGTGGGAGGCTGCTCTTGGGAAGGAGAACCCTAGGTTTTCTCTTTTTTTAAAAAAAAATGAAATGAAGAGGCAATGAGGGTGTGAGTGTGTGTGTTGCGTGAATGGTGTGTGTAAACATGTGAGGGTGTGTGTGTTTTGGTGATAATTAGGGACTAAAGTTTAGCTTAATTATAAATTAACCATTAATTAAAATGGTAATCAAACAATAACCTTTCTTTAAATTTAAATAACATCTCTAGTTTAAAAGTAAAATGTACAAGTGTCAACTTTTTAAAACTTTAAAATTATAAAATCACCTAGTGATTTACTAACAACTTAATAAATTAGTTAAAATGCCCCAACCTCAACTTAAAATAAAATACCACATTTAAAAATTGCCAAAATCTTCACCGGCCTCTTTTCCTCCATCCCGCCTCGAATAATCGTCTGAAACATGAAACTCGAAAAACATTTTAACGTGCATCATATAACATAAGTAATTTAAAATGATGCATTTAAATAAGTCATGCATGGCAAATGCTCATTTTAAATTTAAATAAATAATTTAGCAATTAAATAAATGCATGTGTTATACGTGTACTGATTTTGGACTTTACAGAAGTCAAGTTCCACCACCTGCAAATTGAAAAAGAAATATCTGTATACGCAATGTTTATCATCGGAACTGTGGGTCCTATTCAAAAGAAATATTTGAATTTTAACAATATATAAGGATAAAAAAATCTTTTATCAAGAAGAAGAAGTTTTAATAATTTTTTTTTTAATTTCTCGTAGCATAAATATCATATTAAAACTATAAAACAGAATCTTTAATAACCTTGAGCTGAAAATTTGTGCCTGCTACTCTACATTGTGCGTAGGGTAAACACCATCAGCACTAATACATAGTCTACGACACGTTATTCATCTAAACTGTTGGATAAATCTTGAGTGACAAACTCGCTTGATGAGAAGATGTTGTTAAGATAATCGAACTCTGAATCTCGATATAAATAAAGAATTCTAATGCCACAATTTCAAAAATTATATTTCTACTTATTGTTTTTGTTTTCGTGTCTTACAAATAAAATAAATAATATAATAAATTAAAAGTTATTAATATATAAAACTCAAAAATTTATGTCACAATTTCAACTATATTTAGATATTTGTTTTTGACAAAAACTTGTATGAGACGGCTCAAGGGTCGTATTTTGTGAGACGGATCTCTTATTTGGATGATTAATGAAAAAATATTAATTTTTATGCTAAGAGTATTACTTTTTGTTGTGAATATCGGAAAGATAGATCGATCTCACAACTAAAAATTCGTGAGACCATCTCATAAAAAACCTCCTCTTTATTTTCTTACACGTGGACGGGTTGAATACTTATTTTTGATGCGGTTGACCGAATCATAAGATCCCCACGTGAAAACCTTACTTCGGTCAACACCTAATTAATACTCTCTGTTTTTTTAGTTAAAAAATTCTGAATAAATAGCCAATAGGATTCAATTATTTTTCTTATATTTTATTTCATCATTATCTGTTAATATTAATACCGTTAATTATTTGTTGCGGACACAATTTGGTATATAATAATTTTAGTAAATACATATATTGTGTTGCACATGATTATTTAATTTAATCTTTTAAATATCTATTTTTTAAGGATTTTATTAATTATTATGCATCTTTCAATACTCTCTCTCGAAGGAATAAATTATCCAATAATGTGAAGTTGTCTTGAAAATAAAAAATTTTATGGAAAAGGAAGAATTTTTTTTTTAAGAAACAAGAAAAATAAAGTTGGAAATATGAAAAAAAATGCTTGAATCTCTCTATAAAAAGTAACATAGTTTATTTAAAAAGGGAAAAAAAATAGACATAATAAATCACTAAGCTATAAATGGGCCAGGTCAAGAGCCCGATCCGGGTTTGTGAAAAATGAAGACTGATGATTTGGGCCGACCCGATTTCTCTAACCGAAATCGAGTGAGAAAGCATATGTATGTAGGGGTGTCAATCGGGTCGGGTGGGTCGGGTTTCGGATCAACCCGCGATTTTTTTCTCGACCGAACCCAAAGCAACCCAAAACCCCCAACCCGAGCACGAACCCGTCTAACTCGACTCAACACATCTAACCCGTCTAACCCGAATTTTATTTATTTTTTTAAAAAATATTAATGAAAAAAATTCGAAAAAATAAAAAATAATAATAATATTTTAATTTAAACACATAATACAAAATTTTTGATTTAAATTTGAAAGTTTAATTGTAAAAAATTAAATTATATTTACTAAATCAAATAAACAATTGTTAAAAAAATTAAAAAATATACAAAATAAATATTAAATGAAGAAAATTTATCATATAAATATACAATAAATTTTTGTTTAATATACAATATATAAAAATATAGGTAATATTTTCAAAAAAAAAAGTTTTCAGGTCAACCCGCGACCCAACCCGAAACCCGTCTAACCTGACACTAACCCGAACCCACCCAACCGAACCCGACCCTAACCCGAAAAACACCAACCCGAACCTAATTTTTTTCGTGTTGGGTCGTGTCGGATTGACGGGTCGTGTTGCATTTTGACACCCCTATATGTGTGGCTATATATTTTTTTAAATGAAATATTTTAATTGTAAAACAATTTAATGAATTTTTTTTTTATGAAACAATTTAATGAATTGTTATATAATCCAATTGTATTTAATAATTTGTTAATAAATTATTTTAAACATTAAATTGTAATTTAACCGACCGTACCCAATTGTCCCCGGAATTCAAAGGCATCAAATAGAGAACCATACTCTGGATTTATTATTTTTTAAGAAAAATATTAATATTCATCGTAAAATGCACAGATAAATAGTAATAATGATCTAAATGTGATAAAAAAAATTTCATTTTTAAAATTAAAAGTGGTATGTTTCGTTTGGAGTGCAGTCGTATTTTTTTTATAAATTCATATTAATCATATATATTGTTGGAACATTCTAATTTTGGTGATTGGAGCTAAACTGAATTATAGAGGTAAACTAAAACTCGAAAATCTAACTAGTTAATAACCTAATTGATAAATCCATATGAAGGATACTGTGAGCCAATCGATTGATTTAGATATATTGAATATCTATCAAACATGATAAATTTTTTTTTACTTTCTAGTAAATCAGTTCGATCAGTGTTTAAGGATCAGAATCAACTGTTTAAACTTTCCATCTTTCACCGATCAGTTATTATGGTTCAGAGCTGCATTCAGAAGTCTGAACATATCAAAAAAGGACGACAACCTGGTAATAAGGACATCCACCATCATTAACGGATATATTTGGAACAGGTTATCGTTGTCTATTGAATGTATAAATAGATCAGTTGACTTGTACAAAAAAAAAAAGTTTTTCAATTACCATATATAAAAAGCAAGATGATAATCTCTCCAAGAAGATTCTAAAAATCCAAACTGAAACTCAGCACACCCAAATAATTCATTTTCAGGTCAGTTCAAATATCACATTAGTGCTTAGAAGTTTTCAGTACTTATTGTAATTGAAAGTAAAAAGTCTTACTTCTCAAAATTCTTTAAATCAAAGTTTTTACTAAGAGTTTCAGTCAAGAAGTGTTTAAGTCCTGTCAAAGCGAGTGATTTCAAACTTGTAACGTACCGTACTTTTACCATTCAAAATTTGTGGAGAAATTTAAAATTTTCTTAAACATAAAATAACCTTCAAAGTTTTCCATAAAATATCTCAACCAAATCCCCCATAAGAAATGGTTGTTAAAAATAACCACAATAAAATTTGTTCACAAAAGGTTTGCTCAAAGTATTTCCATCAAAATATGAAATCAGAGTAATTTAACTTTTGCATAAAACTTAAACATGGCGGTCCTCGGGTTTAGCCTCCCGCTCAGTCCAAGCCTGCTCCTTGGTCCCCACCCCTCGTCTCAACATGATCATCCTCACCTACATCGATCAAGTCTAGTGAGTCTAAAGACTCAACACGTATAAACTGGAAGTAACGAATAATACGTAATAAAACCACATGCAATTTCAAAATAGAGCGTACATACTTAAACTTGAACTTGCATAACGTAACTTGAACATACGTACATAAATAGACGTGCCATAACTTGAAAGCTTTCATAAACATGCTTGCATAACTGAACGTACTTAAACATACATGACTTTATTTTGCGTAGAGGCATGTTTCAAAGCAAGTGACCCATAACATAATAAATGTCTGATCAGACAAACCACAGTACTGGGCTGACAGGGACGTATCCACTGCCACATACATGAGATCCCCGTTCATAATTTAACGGGCTGGTTGGTCCCCGTTCATAATTTAACGCTTTCCAACCTCGATCTAACCCGTTCATAATTTAACGGGCAGAATGGTCCCCGTTCATAATTTAACGCTTTCCAATCCTAACATAATTTGGTCACAAGACATTTAGCATACCTCCAAAGACTTAAAATATTTTCTTTGCATGTCATCATACTTACTTGGCGTTGAGGGATTCGTTGGACTTCGATCGGGGGCATTGCTGTACCTACTAATCATGAATTGGCATGCTTATCTGCGTAACTTAGACATAATTTCAAGCTTACATAAGAACTCATTCAATTCCTTATGACGTTGTAAATTCCCATGACTCGACTGCGTAAATCACTGAACTAAAACCATGCCATCAACCCCCCCCCAAAGCATACTATAGAAATTTTTCCCAAAGTTGTGAAGGACACGGACCCCGTTCCTACCTCCGTGTAGGGGTCCGTGTAGACTCGGATGAGAAGGCTCGAAAGGGAAGGTGGACACGGACCCCGTGTCAGGGTCCGTGTGGGGGTCCGTGTAGACTCTGGAAAAAGGCACTTCGGTGGAACAAGGGCACGGACCCCGTGTGGGGGTCCGGGTGAGGGTCCGGGTACTTACTGTGAACGCGAAATTACGAAAAAAATTTTGTACATGTCTCGCTTAACTTTCTAGACTCGATTGCGCGGACTATGAATCGACACTCCAAGTCTCATCCTAGCACGCCATAACCTCAAACCAAATTCGTACAAATCCCCAAAGCGACTATGTTCACCCTACGACACATACCAATCAAAACATTGTAATTGACATCAAAAGTTACCCACGACTTTTAATTAAATCGAGCGCCTATTGACATGAACCGAAACCTCAAAAATACTCCCAACATCGTATTAAGCATACCTAAACGCATCAACGATCATCCGACGATCCCCAACGAAGCCTGCAACAATAAAATCTCAAGAACACATCAAAACATAATTTCTGAAAAACGCAGTTTGAGCAGTCCCACGAAAAACGCCATAACTCACTCAATTTTTGTCCAAATATTTTAAATTAACTTTCAAATTGAAGGTATGAAAAAGTTCTACAATTCTCTAGTTGAAAGTTTTATCAAAATATCGACTGAAAACTCGCAGTTTCAACCAGAACAGTAAAAACGTGGATTTTGATCCCTAAAATGGTTTCAAAAGTGATCCAACACAATTGCTCGAATTTCTACACATCGTACACATGGTTTTACACATAAATAACAACACACGCATAATATGACATGATCAATGCATCAAGAACAGATTATATGTGCCTTTTGATGATAAACTTTACCGAAACGGCGACACCGAAGCGGAGATAGAAGCGAGGTTGATCCGGGACGAACGTGACGCGATTTTCTTGCAATAAAATCGATCAAAACTTGCTGAAAATTGACAAGGGAAGGGGCGGCTGCTGTTCTCCTCTTAGAACCCTAGGTTTTGCTCTTTAAAAATAAAAGAAGTGAAAATCTGAATGTGTGTGTGTGTTTAGGCGTTATTAGTGTGTGTAAAAGTGTGTGTGTGTGTGATTAGTAAATTAGGAAAATCACTTAATTAAATAATAAATAAAACTATTTAAAATACTAACACTCTTTAAACTTTAAATAAAATCCCTCAATTAAAATAATGCACAAAAAAAGAAAGAAGCTAATTTTAAAAGTTTCAAACTCTTAAATCACTAAATAAATAAATTTTATGCTTTAAAATACTAACAACTTAGTAAGTCCTCTTAAATGCCCCTTCCTCAACTTAAAATAAAAGTATCACATTTTAAATTGCCAAGAATCGTCCCCGGTCTCTTTTCCTCAATCCCGCCTCGAATAATCGCCTGAAACATGAAATTCGAAAAACATTTTAACGTGCATCCCAATAAAATGGATAATTTAAAATAATGCATTTTCATAATTATGCATGGCTAAAACTCTTTTAAAATTAATTAAATGATTTAATAATTAAATGAATGCATGGATTAAACGTGCACTGAATTTGGGCACTACAGTTCCTCCCCTACTTATAAAAATTTCGTCCTCGAAATTAAGTCTTACGAACAACTCCGGGTAGCGAAGTCTCATATCTGCTTCTGATTCCAAAGTGGCCTCTTCCACCGATTGATTTAGCCACCGGACTTTGACTAGCTTAGTCACTTTGTTCCGGAGTCTGCGCTCCTGTCTGTCTAGGATTTGAATCGGTTTTTCCTCGTAAGACAAGTCTGGAGTCAGCTGCAACGGCTCATAACTCAGAATGTGCGAAGGGTTAGCCAGATATTTCCTCAGCATCGAGACATGGAACACATTGTGTACCCCGGCCAGATTCGGCGGAAGGACAACACGATAAACTAATGTTCCAACTCTTTCCAAAATCTCGAATGGTCCAATAAACCTCGGACTCAGCTTGCCTCTCTTCCCAAATCTCATAACACCTTTCATAGGTGCTATCTTGACGAATACGTGATCACCAACGGCAAATTCGAGATCTCTCCTCCTCTTATCAGCATAACTCTTCTGACGACTCTGGGCGGTCTTTATTCTATCACGAATCTTGACCACCACGTCTTCAGTCTCCTGAACTATTTTTGGTCCAAGTTCCGCTCTTTCTCCGACCTCGTCCCAATGAACTAGTGATCTGCACTTTCTTCCATATAAGGCCTCGTAAGGAGCCATACCAATGGATGCTTGGAAACTGTTGTTGTATGTGAACTCCACTAGAGGTAGCTTAGACTCCCAAGTTCCCTGAAAATAAATCATACAGGCTCTCAGCAAATCCTCCAAAATCTGTATCACACGCTCAGACTGGCCGTCTGTCTGCGGGTGAAACGCTGTAGTAAATAGCAACTTCGTTCCCATAGCTGCATGCAAGCTCTTCCAGAAGGACGATGTGAACCTCGGGTCCCTGTCGGACACTATGAAAACTGGGATTCCATGCAATCGAACGATCTCCCTGATATAAAGCTCCGCATACTGCGTCATGGAGAAAGTCGTCTTCACTGGCAAGAAGTGCGCTGACTTAGTGAGTCGGTCCACTATAACCCAAATGACATTAAAACCTCTGACTGATCTAGGCAATCCAACGACGAAGTCCATCGTAATGTTCTCCCATTTCCACTCTGGGATGGGGAGTGGCTTAACCAACCCCGCTGGCCTCTGATGTTCTATCTTCACCTGCTGAAAAGTGAGGCATTCTGACAGAAATCGGCGAATGTCTCTCTTCATCCCTGGCCACCAATACAAAATCTGGAGGTCCTTATACATCTTGGTACCTCCCGGATGGATAGAAAACAGAGATGCGTGTGCCTCTGTCAAAATATCATGTCTGATCGACTCACCACTAGGCACCCACATTCTACCTCTGTATCTCACAATTCCGTCTGTCACTGTGTAAAGAACATTGCCCTTGGCTTTATCTTTCAGTCTCCATTTCTGTAGCTGCGCATCTGAAGACTGTCCTGCTCGGATATGGTCTAGAAAATCAGATTTGACTATCAGATTAGACAGTCTAGGGGCTCTGTCCTCACGCTAAATCTCTAGACCAAATCTCTGAATCTCCGACTGAAGCGGTCTCTGAGCTGACAACTGAGCGACAACTGCCACTTTTCTGCTCAAAGCGTCTGCGACAACATTAGCCTTTCCCGGATGGTAGCTAATTTCGCAGTCGTAATCTTTCACCAGTTCCAACCACCGTCTCTGTCTCATATTCAACTCTTTCTGCGTGAAGAAATATTTGAGACTCTTATGATCGGTGAAAATCTGGCATTTCTCGTCGTATAGGTAGTGTCTCCAAATTTTCAGTGCGAAGACAACGGCGGCTAACTCCAGGTCGTGAGTCGGGTAATTCTTCTCGTGCACCTTCAACTGCCTGGAAGCATAAGCTATGACCCGACCCTGCTGCATCAATACTGCGCCTAACCCGAGCTTAGATGCATCGGTGTAAAGCACAAGTTCACCCTGGCCTGTCGGCATGGCTAGCACTGGCGCCGAAATAAAAGCTTGCTTCAAAGTATCAAAACTCTTCTGACATTCTTCACTCCACACAAACTTAGCATTCTTCTTGGTCAGGGAAGTGAGTGGCACTGCTATGGATGAAAATCCCTTAATAAACTTACGGTAGTAACCAGCTAAACCCAAAAAGCTGCGGATTTCTGATGCATTCTTCGGCTCAACCCATTCCTTGACAGCTGCTACTTTCGCGGGATCCACCTCGATTCACTGCTAGATACTATATGCCCCAAAAACGCAACTTTCTGCAGCCAAAACTCGCACTTACTAAACTTCGCAAACAACTTGCGACTCTACAGAACCTGTAAAACTGTCCTTAAGTGTTGGTTGTGCTCCTCATGGCTCTTCGAGTATATGAGAATGTCGTCAATAAACACTATGACGAACTGATCCAAGTAGGGCTGAAATACTCGGTTCATGAGGTCCATGAAAATAGCTGGAGCATTTGTCAGTCCGAACGGCATCACCAAGAACTCGTAATGCCCGTATCTGGTCCTGAAAGCTGTCTTGTGGACATCTACATCCTTCACTATCAGCTGATGGTACCCTGATCGAAGATCTATCTTAGAGAACACGGAAGCTACCTGCAATTGATCGAACAAGTCTTCGATTCTAGGCAATGGGTACTTATTCTTGATCGTTACCTTGTTCAGCTCACGGTAATCGATGCACAATCTCATGCTCCCGTCTTTCTTTTTCACAAAAAGTACTGGTGCGCCCCACGGTGAGAAACTGGGGCGGATGAATTCCTTGTCGAGAAGCTCCTGGATCTGCTGTTTGAGTTCTAACATTTCAGCTGGAGCTAATCTGTACGGTGCCTTAGAGATTGGCACTGTGCCTGGCATGAGATCGATTGTAAACTCCACCTCTCTCTTTGGTGGAAGGCCTGTGACGTCGTCAGGAAAGACGTTTGGGAAGTCTCTGACTACTGGCACATCTGATAGCGATGGAGTGGGCATGTCAGGTGCTGCGATGATGCTGGCCAAGAAAGCCTAACACCCCTTAGAAATTAGTCTCCTCGCCTGCATGCACGAAATCATGTGAGGGAAACTCCTCCATCTAGCTGGCTCAAATAGGAACTGCTCCATGCCCAGCGGTCTGACCAACACTGATCTCTTCTGAAAATTGATCAGAACTCTGTTCTTAGTCAGCCAGTCCATTCCCAATATGATGTCGAATTCTGGCATCGGCAATATGATTAAATCTGCATATACTAGGTGGCCATGCAGTTCTAGATCGATATCTCTGACCACACTGGTAGCTAACAGCTCTTCCCCTGATGGGACTGTCACTGAAAAGTTCACGTCTAGGCCAATGGACTTGAGGTCCAAATGATTAGCAAACGTCTCTGATATAAAGGAGTGAGTGGCTCCTGAATCTATCAGTGCCGTTGTTGCTAATCTCTTTATGAAAATGTTTCCTGAGAAATGCGTTAGCACAACACAAACTTATATCCCAAAATTACTAACATAAACCTCAAGCATAATAGAACTCAATATCCCAAGGCACACAAAATATTACTAGCATACTAATAATCTCAAGTAAAAAAAATTTCCACATGCAAGGTAAAATAATACTGAGCTTAGGTAGAAAAGTTTACCAGTCAGTAAAGTGGTGTCTGGGTCCGACTCCTGTGCATGCATGGCGAATACCCTGCCCTGGGTTGGCTGCTTCCACTGCGGGCACTCTTTCAGCATGTGATCCGTAGCTCCACATTTAAAACATTTCCCGGATCTCCATAAGCACTAACCGGGATGCTGGCGATTGCATTTCTGACACACTGGGAAGTTACCGGGCTTCTGAGGCGCCCCCTGCTGCTGGATAGAACCCTTGCCTTTTGGCGGTCCCTGATAGGGTTTCTTTTCCGGTTGCCCCTGGTAAGGTTTCTTGAACTGAGGCCTCTGATGCTGTTGCTGCTGCGGTGGGGCCTGATAGGGCCTCTCGCCCTGCCTGTCTGCCTCAATATCCCGCTGGTCTTGTTCTGCCACCAAAGCCCTAGAAACAGCAACTGCGTATGTAGTAGGGCCAGCTACCCTCACATCACGGCGCAAGATCGGCCGCAAACCATCCATAAAATGCCTCAGCTTTGCCTGGGCATCATTCGCAATGAGGGGTACGAAGTGACATCCCCTATCAAACTTCCTCACAAACTCTGCCACACCACTGTCCCCCTGTCTCAATGTCATAAATTCCCTGGTCAAACGAGAGCGTACTTCTTCAGTGAAGTACTTGGAGTAGAAGACCTCCTTTTAACCATTCCAAGGCAGCACCTGCAAATTGACTGCCACTGACGCACTCTCCTACCATAGTCTAGCGTCTCCAGTCAATAAAAAAGTGGCACAACGGACCCTGTCAGCATCTGTCAGCTCCATATAGTCGAAAATTACCTCGATGGACTTAATCCATCCCTGTGCTACCATCGGGTCAGTAGATCCCGAAATCTTCTTAGGATTCATCCTTTGGAACCTCTCATACACCGCTTCTGGTCTAGGCCTCTCCCCCGCGCCAACTGCAGCCTGATTCCTCGCAAACTGTGCGAAGAACTGAGTCATTCTTGCTAGCATCTGCGCTTGCATATCTGGCGGTGGAGGTGGAGGATTGACTCTCTCCTCATTTCGGGTCTCTCGATCCTCTTCCCTTGCTTCTCGGTCAACCACACGTCTAGGAGGCATTCTGTCCCATCAATTACCCAACACGTAAATCCACTATGCATGAACATGATATCAATGACATAGGATGCACAAAATCTAAACTCAAAACATGGATATGCTAAATTCATGATTCAATGCTTACTACATACATAATGCAAAAATTAAAACTTACAGACTTGAGGTGTGACTTCGAGAGCTTCTTGCGACTGGCAGTAGGCAAAACCCTTTACAGAAACATCGCTCTGATACCAACTGTAACGCCCCAGATTCGACGACTGTCCTCACTGTACCAAGACGAGTCGAGTCTTTCCAGCGTGCTTATGTCCTCACTCACACGCACCCTAGGAAACTTCCCAGGAGGTCACCCATCCCAAAATTGCCATAAGTCAAGCACGCTTAACTTTGGAGTTCTTATGTGATAAGCTACCGAAAAGAAGATTCACCTTCGTGATATGAGTAGTACAAATCAATCTTTTAAGCCATCTTCAACTGTGCAGTCCATTACATTGAACAGTCTCGCAATCCCTCTCATTCCCGTGTGGGTCGCTTCATTCATGTTCCCTCCACCTAGAAGCCTGCCAGAAGCCGCTCATTGTCCGTGCAACTGATGGCACCAGCGATCACCCCCCGGCCTCTTCGGCCCCGGGCCTCACATGCCCACCAGCTTCCGCTTGGTTCGTCCCCGAACCACACCGTACTAAGAGAGATCGGATCTGATACCTACTGTAACGTACCGTACTTTTACCATTCAAAATTTGCGGAGAAATTTAAAATTTTCTTAAACATAAAATAACCTTCAAAGTTTGCCATAAAATATCTCAACCAAGTCCCCCATAAGAAATGGTTGTTCAAAATCACCACAATAAAATTTGCTCACAAAAGGTTTGCTCAAAGTATTTCCATCAAAATATGAAATCAGAGTAATTTAACTTTTGCATAAAACTTAAACATGGCGGTCCTCGGGTTTAGCCTCCCGCTCAGTCCAAGCCTGCTCCTTGGTCCCCACCCCTCGTCTCAACATGATCATCCTCACCTGCATCGATCAAGTCTAGTGAGTCTAGAGACTCAACACGTATAAACTGGAAGTAACGAATAATACGTAATAAAACCACATGCAATTTCAAAATAGAGCATACATACTTAAACTAGAACTTGCATAACGTAACTTGAACATACGTACATACATAGACGTGCCATAACTTGAAAGCTTTCATAAACATGATTGCGTAACTGAACGTACTTAAACATACATGACTTTAATTTGCGTAGAGGCATGTTTCAAAGCAAGTGACCCATAACATAATAAATGCCTGATCAGACAAACCACAGTACTGGGCTGACAGGGACGTATCCACTGCCACATACATGAGATCCCCGTTCATAATTTAACGGGCTGTTTGGTCCCCGTTCATAATTTAACGCTTTCCAACCTCGATCTAACCCGTTCATAATTTAACGGGCGGATTGGTCCCCGTTCATGATTTAACATTTTCCAATCCTAACATAATTTGGTCACAAGACATTTAGCATACCTCCAAAGACTTAAAATATTTTCTTTGCACGTCATCATACTTACTTGGCGTTGAGGGATTCGTTGGACTTCGATCGGGGGCGTTGCTGCACCTACTAATCATGAATTGGCATGCTTATCTGCGTAACTTAGACATAATTTCAAGCTTACATAAGAACTCATTCAATTCCTTATGACGTTGTAAATTCCCATGACTCGACTGCGTAAATCACTGAACTAAAACCATGCCATCAACCCCCCCCCCCCACCCCACCCCACCCCACCCCACCAAAGCATACTATAGAAATTTTCCCCAAAGTTGTGAAGGACACGGACCCCGTGCCTACCTCCGTGTAGGGGTCCGTGTAGACTCGGATGAGAAGGCTCGAAAGGGAAGGTGGACACGGACCCCGTGTCAGGGTCCGTGTGGGGGTCCGTGTAGACTCTGGAAAAAGGCACTTCGGTGGAACAAGGGCACGGACCCCGTGTGGGGGTCCGGGTGAGGGTCCGGGTACTTACTGTGAACGCGAACTTAAGAAAATTTTGTACATGTTTCGCTTAACTTTCTAGACTCGATTGCGCGGACTATGAATCGACACTCCAAGGCTCATCCTAGCACGCCATAACCTCAAACCAAATTCGTACAAATCCCCAAGGCGACTATGTTCACCCTACGACACATACCAATCAAAACATTGTAATTGACATCAAAAGTTACCCACGACTTTTAATTAAATCGAGCGCCTATTGACATGAACCGAAACCTCAAAAATACTCCCAACATCGTACTAAGCATACCTAAATGCAGCAACGATCATCCGACGATCCCCAACGAAGCCTGCAACAATAAAATCTCAAGAACACATCAAAACATAATTTCTGAAAAACGCAGTTTGAGCAGTCCCACGAAAAACGCCATAACTCACTCAATTTTTGTCCAAATATTTCGAATTTACTGTCAAATCGAAGGTATCGAAAATTCTACAATTCTCTAGTTGAAAGTTTTATTAAAATATCGACTGAAAACTCGCAGTTTCAACCAGAACAGTAAAAACGTGATTTTTGATCCCTAAAATGGTTTCAAAAGTGATCCCAACACAATTGCTCGAACTTCTACACATCGTACACATGGTTTTACGCATAAATAACAACGCACGCATAATATGACATGATCGATGCATCAAGAACAGATTATACGTGCTTTTTGATGATAAACTTTACCGAAACGGCGACACCGAAGCGGAGATAGAAGCGAGGTTGATCCGGGACGAACGTGACGCGATTTTCTTGCAATAAAATCGATCAAAACTTGCTGAAAATTGACAAGGGAAGGGGCGGCTGCTGTTCTCCTCTTAGAACCCTAGGTTTTGCTCTTTAAAAATAAAAGAAGTGGAAATCTGAATGTGTGTGTGTGTTTAGGCGTTATTAGTGTGTGTAAAAGTGTGTGTGTGTGTGATTAGTAAATTAGGAAAATCACTTAATTAAATAATAAATAAAACTATTTAAAATACTAACACTCTTTAAACTTTAAATAAAATTTCTCAATTAAAATAATGCACAAAAAAAGAAAGAAGCTAATTTTAAAAGTTTCAAACTCTTAAATCACTAAATAAATAAATTTTAGGTTTTAAAATACTAACAACTTAGTAAGTCCTTTAAAATGCCCAATCCTCAACTTAAAATAAAAGTATCACATTTTAAATTGCCAAGAATCGTCCCCGGTCTCTTTTCCTCAATCCCGCCTCGAATAATCGTCTGAAACATGAAACTCGAAAAACATTTTAACGTGCATCTCAATAAACATGGATAATTTAAAATAATGCATTTTCATAATTATGCATGGCTAAAACTCTTTTAAAATTAATTAAATGATTTAATAATTAAATGAATGCATGGATTAAACGTGCACTGAATTTGGGCACTACAAAACTGCTTGTAATTACTAAAGTTTTTAAATATAAATATTCTTCGAGGAAGAAGAGGTGACATAAGAGAATTGAAATCTTCGAACACCCATAAACAATTTTGCATTCAGTTTAATAATGCTTGTTTCTCAACTATCCTCACTCTGTGTTATTAAGCCATTTATTTAACTATTTTCAGCAAGTCTACTTCCGCACATATCAATTGATTGACTTGTTGGAAAACCTTATTTTGACAGAAGGATTTAAAGTAACACTTTTGACTTAATAAATAATGTTTTAAGTCAAGTTCCACCACCTGCAAATTATTAAAAAAGAAATATATATACTTTACGTTCAGGATATTTTAAATAAGAGTAAATTTTTAAAAAATATCTCTGTATGACCGCATATATTTTAAGTAATTTGTCATCGAAAAAAATAATTGAATTTGACGAAGTCAACTTATGCAGTATCACTGAATTTTTTGTGGCTGAGGCAGGCGTAAAATGTCACTCAAAGAATTGCAATGTCAAAGCCAATTTGGATATGAACAGTAATTAACGATCAATGCAATGAAGTCCAACCAGACAAAAAAATTCAATTATTTATCAATTTTTCGACGATTAATGAATTATCAGTATCCATAGCATACATGGTTGAATTTTGCACATATTTTCTGCCTCGATCAGAAAAATGAATTCTGGGATTTTCTTTCAGCTGATTCTGAGTTTCATCATCCCTTCATTCTTATTCTTCCTATTAAAGAGGAAAAGAAAATGTTTGGATACAAGAAATATCCCACTTGGTCCTAAAACTCTCCCAATCATAGGCAACCTTCATCAGATAGGAGTGTTGCCTCATCGATCTCTCCAAAAGTTGTCAAAAATTTATGGCGATCTAATGTTCGTACGACTTGGATCCGTTCCTACAATCGTCATCTCATCCCCTGATATGGCACGGAAAATCTTTAAAACACATGATCTCGCCTTTTCGGGAAGACCCTCTATGTATATTGCTAAGAAGTTTACTCACAATTTTTCGAGTATCAGTTTATCACCCTACGGCGAATACTGGAGACAAGTTCGAAAAATAGTGGTTTTAGAGCTGATGACGGTGAAAAGAGTCCTCCAATCATTTGGAAAAATACGAGCCGAAGAGGTGGCTCGCATGGTTGACAGCATAGCCGAACATGGTAGAGATCCTGTCAATCTTAGTATATTAACGTTTTCACTATCTAATAACGTTGTGTGTCGTGCGGCTTTTGGGATATGTAGCGATCTTGGTAAAACGATAGATGGAAGAACAAGTAAGTTTCATGAAATGCTACTTGAGATGCAGCGGATTGGGGGTAAATTCAATTTGGCGGATTTCTTTCCAAGAATGGAATGGGTAAACAAGTTTAATGGTATAGACAAGAGCCTCGACACGATCTTTCGTGATCTGGATGGGTTTTTCGACAAAGTTATAGAAGAACACCGCGATCGCAATAGGCATAAACCCGAGGTAGAAGATATTATTGATGTATTACTTCGAGTTCAGATGGATCCGGACCGTGGAATTACTCTGAAAGATGAGCACATCAAGGGCGTTCTCTTCGTATGTTTCTTGATCTCCTCTTATATTTTTTGTTTATTTTTTGATAAACATAATATTCTGCATTTTTTTTACAGTAATTTAGTTTCAAAAAACATCTTCAACTCTTTTAGGTTCTTTTGAAAAATATACAAACTATGAACAAAGTTTTAAACTATAGGCTATGGTGAGCAATAGTAAACGTCATGCTAACACAATAGTCTGTAAATTATCCTAGCCAGATAAATCACACTTGACAAACTAGTAAGCTCGCCAATAAAATGTTGGTATACAAAATACTTAGCTACTCCACCAACTTGGATATCCCTCATTCCGTCTTATCATTTTTTTTCTCTTTTTGACATTAATGTTAGCTAGCTAAAAGTATTAGGACAACGTCTATAAATAATTTTACATCTTCTACACTTTCTAGCTAAATCTGAAGGAAATTAATGCAATTAATGTTGGAGTATCGTTTTTCCGCACTCAAGTTGAAGCAAAATTTAAAAAAAAAAATTGTTTTGACGTTCAAAATTTTTCTTGGACGCCGTATGATTTAAAACAATCAAATGATATTTAGATCTGTTTACTTTTGCGTATTTAACACTAGACACCAAATCAGTTCGAGATTAACGGACTTGGTCCTTCTTGTAATTTCTACGAACGGATAGATCGCACTAGAGATCTTAACGAAATTTGTATCGAGATTGGATCGCCGGAATTTCAGAAATCCGGCGGCAATGGAAGATGGCCAAAATTTTTCTTTAAATTTTGTGCAGTGGCCGAAATTTGCAAAGAGGAGAGAATGGGAAAAATTTTGGTGAAAAAAATTTTGTGTACAAAAGTTATCTTATTTCGTATAACTATTAATGAAATATTTATAAATTTTAATTATTGTTCATATCAAGTATCCCACTTGAATTAGGATTCTTTGTTTTCATTATTTAAAATTCTCGTGTATATATATATATATATATATATATATATATATAACCACGCACACATCCATACATATATATGTGTGTATAAACATATGTGCAAATTAAATAATTATTTAATTTGTTAATTAATTAGTTCTAAACTTCTGAAAAATATTATGTGATAATCTTATATACAGTGATTACCACTACTAATATTATTAGTTAATTAATAAATTCTAAATTTATTAAATAAATGATTATGAACTCAATTTAGTCTCGATCGACGACCAGACATCGTCGATGTATTGATGATACAAATTTTGTTCATATAATGAAAATTGAAACTCATAGAAGATGACATAATTTACTATGGGGAAGAATGCCCGGAGAAGTAACAATCAGATTCTCGTAGGATAGGAGAATTTTCCGCAATGAAATCCTCGTATCAGAAGTCTGGGGAGGTTCTTCGGATCGAGGGTATCTGTTCGAAAGTAACATGTATAATTGAATTAAGAACATTATATGTATTGTTGTATGCTAAGTGATTAGGGGAAACACTATTTTGATGTTGGGGTTTCCTCAAACGGAGCTGTGCAGCTCCATTTCCCTCTGCGCCAATTTGGCGTAGAGGGGTTTTATTTTTTTTAAAAAAAAAAAATTGGCGCAGAGGGGAACTTTGCACCAATTTGGGGTAGAAGAGTTATTTTTTTTAAAAAAAGAAAAAAATTGAAAAGAAATAGGACAAGAGCTCGACCCACTCTTCTTAAAATAGAAAATGAGTGGGTCGAGCTCTTGACCCACTCACTTTAAAAGAAAAAAGAAAAAAGTGGGTCGAGCTCTTCACTCATCTCAACCTACATGGGTCGCAATTATTAATAAAATATAATATTAATTATATCAAATATAAAATATAATTATAATTATATCACTAAATTTAAAAAATACACATTTTATAACTAATAAGAAAAAAATTAAATAAATCAAATAAAAAAATATTCCGATAATATTCTTTTTTAGAGTAAGATTTAAAGTAAATGGGTTGGAGATGAATATTGTATTTGATGCAGAAACTACACTATTTTAAAATAGAGATGCTTTAAAATAGAGTTTTGAGTTTAAAAAATGACCTTAGTTGTCTTAAATAGGGAATATGATTTACAGATGAAAATGGCATTTTGCAGAGAATAGAAGTCTGCCAATAATGTCATTACGTGTATCATATCCATAATTTTTTTTTTCCCTCTTTTGAAAGTTTGTTTTAGGGTTTATATCATGTAAAATTGTGTAAAGTTCTCTAATATTCTATTTTATGTATGCCATCGATGAACAAGATAATATAAAAATATATCTAAATATATTTTATTAAGAAAATTGTCCTATCAAGATAAGGACTGCTTTTTATTTTATATTTTAAGCGGAAGATAAGGACTATTCTAAGAGACATAGGCCAAGGAGCCTTTTCTGAGTGAGTGTAAGGTGCGGTTGACTTGCAAACCCATCATACACTACCCCAAAAGCAAATTAATTAAGGTGCATGCGGTTGACTTGCAAACCCATCATACACTACCTCAAAAGCAAATTAATTCAGTTAATGTTGAGATAGCGTTTGTTCGTACTCAAGATACAGCAGAATTTTAAAATAAAATTGTTTTGACGTTCAATTTTTTCTTAGACGTCGTATGATTTAAAACATTCAAATGATGTTTAGATCTGTTTACATTTGCGTATTTAATGCTGGACACCGAATCGATTTGATATTAACAAAGTTGGTCATTTTTGTAAATCCCAATGAACGGATCTTCCTCATTCTTCGATCGTCAAATAAGGTCCATGATTAGAAATTGGATTCTTCGTATAGATCGCAATAATGATCTAAACGAAATTTGCGTCGAGATTCAATTGCTAGGAATTTCAGAAATCCAATGTTGATGCGGCGGTGGAAGTGGCCTAAATTCTTCTTTAAAATTTTGTGTGGTGACTGAAATTTTGCAAGGAGCAAAGATGGAATACGAACTCTATGACCTGGTTCTCTCTTATCTATTGTCGTTAACTGCGGTTATTGTACTGCCCACCACTATTTGGATTATTTCAAGTGGTCGTATTTTTGTCGGTTTCTCTCCATAAAAAACGATAATTTAAAGGAATGTGTTCCGGAAAATTTTGTGTGCAAAATTTGTTTAAATCATATCTCTTAATGAAAAATATTTATAGATTTTAATTCCTGATCACATCAGAAATCCCATTTGAATTAGAATACAGACATATGTGTAAAATTATATAACTATTATTTAATTTATTAATTAATTCTAGAGTTCCCTGCAATATTCTATGAGAATCTTGTACATAATAGTTACCACTAATAGTGTTATTTTTTAATTAATAAATTCTAAATTTACTAAATAAATAATTGTGAAACTCATTATAACCACGATCGATGATCAGACAGCGTTAATGTGTCGAGGATACAAATTTTGTTTATATAATGAAAATTGAAATTTTCGAAAGACAAAATTTCCACTGATCTATTTTTAGCATCTCTCAATTTTGTAAACTCCTTCATTAAAACAGATAGTTCCTCTCTCATCATTTAATTTGCCATAAAGCTAACTTACTCAACTTCCATTACACGGAATTCACTTACAAAGTCCTTTACAAGTAATCTATTTGATTTCCATCAAACTACAATCGTCAAATTCAACTCCTTGCACTTACCTATCTCGACATGAATACATAATCCGATACTTGTGTAGCTCTAAATGGTACATCGATATAGTTAGTCGTGAGTTCAAAAGTACACTGTGATTCAGAATAATATTTATTCTTATCCAGGCTTACCCTAAGTAGCCTCATTATTTTCATCAGCTCCTTGATCAAGAATATCATAACTCAAGTCTGATCACGTCCATAAAATCTTGGTAAAAACTTCTAGTAGCATTGCCCCATGATCCCCTAGGTATCACTGCATGTAAGAACCTTAAGTTATGATTAACATACAGTATGATTCTTTCAACTCATATATACCGATCGAATCTACTATCATTGTTATATCGAGAGTTGCAAATGAGTTCGAGAAATATCTTCCCTAAATCATATATCTTACTATAGTCAGAGATTCCTTGAACTATTAACTCATCAGATCACATATGATATCTACACCTGTAAACAAACAGTCAATCATTGACTATAATGCATTGACTCCTACGTATTTCCAAAATATATCCAACCTCACCACCTGATGACCCTCAATGGTGTCGGTAATAAGTCAAAGTGCAGTGCTAATACGCAAAGCCTCGATGTTATCTCAGGTCAAAAGACTAATGATATACGACCATAACTACAGATTTTTCCACTTGATAAGTGATAACAACTTGGAAAGTCTGAGGGATTGATGTTCAGTGCACTATCAAACGATCACTCATCTATATGAACGTGCATCTTCATGTCCTTACTAATGAAATATGACGTTTACATCACATATATTAGTCTCATGCTCAAACGATCTTTATCTTTATTTTAAGCGGCTGATTTGACTAGGAACCAGTTTAGAATATACGATACAGTCCTAATGAGTTATCTGATCTTACGTTGCGAGACATACTTCATGATACGTATTGTATGTTCAAGGGTTTTATCTATGCAGTTTGTATGGATATTCATATAAAGTAAATGCACAATTAGATAAAGCCATAAAATATTATTAAAATAATTTTTTTATATAAGAGTCGATAAAGCTCAAGCTACATAAGTTACTCTAACAGATGAAATATTGCAGGACATATTTGCTGCAGGAACAGATACTTCACCAGCAACTATTGACTGGACGATGGCGGAACTGATGAGAAATCCAGAAATAAGAGAAAAAGCTCAACAAGAAGTGAGAAAAGCTTGCAAAGGGAAGCTTAAAGTAGAAGAAGACGATCTTCAAAAACTCACGTACCTTAAACTAATTGTAAAAGAGTCATTGAGACTTTATCCACCTGTGCCATTGATGCTCCCTCGAGAAACCACAGAAGACTGCGTCATCGACGACAAATACAAAATCCCCGCAAAGACGAGGGTTATTTTCAATGCAAAAGCAATAGCAACCGATCCAAAATACTGGTTAAACCCTGAACAATTCTGGCCTGAAAGATTTTTGAACAGTGAGACTGATTTTAGAGGACAAAATTTCGAGATGTTACCATTCGGTTGTGGAAGAAGGAGCTGCCCGGGAATCAATTTTTCCATCTCGCTGGTGGAGCTTGCACTTGCAAATCTTCTTTTCCTCTTGGATTTGGAACTTCCGCATGGAATGTCAGCCAAGGACATTGATATGGAGGAAGCCTCCGGGATCGTTGTGCATAAGAAAAATCCTCTTCACATAGTTGCTTCACCAGCTACCTAATATTTGTTATCCAGCGCAAATTCTTAATTTATGCATACACATAATAATCTAATAGAAAGAACATGATTGTCAAACAAATAAAGGAAGATTCAGTAAATATATTTGCTTATTATATTATTCCATTTTATATTGAAAAATTACCAACCAAAATGCGTGATATGCAATATAGACAAAGACAAATGGCAGAGACACGAATACGTACATGCATAAACAAGAATTTAATAGAGACAATAAAAGGAACTCGTGCAAATCGAAAATAATTTTTTTGTCCTGGAATTTGTATTTTTTTTAGTTTTATCCATTAATTTTTTATTTTTGGTATTAGTGCAATAATTTATTAATTTCGACTATTTTGATCCATCTACCACTGAAATGTTCAATTTTCGCTAAATTTGCTGATTAGATGAAGATTAAAATACATTTTAATGTCATTATCATTGATGGAATCTAGTAGAATGCATATAACTTGTAAAGTTTGCTTGATCTGTTCGATTTTTTTTTAGTTTTAGTTTACTTCAGTAAGTTGATTTTCCTTTGAAAATCAAGAAATCCACAAATTTTTGGCAACTTTAGCCTTAGCTATCTTCTAATCAGTGTTTTTCGACAAAAAAATAACATTAATCTGGTGGTAGATAGACCAAAATAGTTAAAATTCATAAGTTATTGTACCAAAATAAAAAATTTGAAGAGTTAGCAGATCTTGACCAAAAAATGGACAAGTAACTGAACCAAAAAATTTATTTTCCCATCGTTCTAACTTTGGCAATAACTAACGTGTGACAAGCATCCACCAAGAGATATGATGAGAAAAAAGTGAGATAATAAATTGAAATATATGAAATACATAATTATTTTTTTAACTCCGATTTTAGTATAAAACTCAAGTAAACCATCGAGTTAAACAAGCTGTTTGGTTTTCGATTGTGAACTGTCAACTTTATCATTTGTTGGTATATATTTTTTAAAAGGTTTGTGAAAAATAGGTAGGGATATTTTCGTAAAAAAAATATTGTGATAGAATTAAAACTAGAAAAAACTGTACAACTAAAAAGAATAGTTTTGGTAAAACTCTAACATTATAATAACAAATATGTAACGTACCGAAATTTGAAGGTCCACGTGAACCACGTGCATGCAAGTTATCAAATCTCTTTGGTATTTTATTAAATTGTTTTAAAGCACTAAATGCATGTTTATTTCATTAATTTGTGTTTAATTATTTTTATGCATTTTATGCATAATTCATGCATGATAGGATTTAATTCTCGAAATTTTAAAAGTTCACGCATTAGGGTTTCTAGGTGAATTTCACGTTCGAATGAGGGTCGGAGAATTTTCAGGAAATTATTTTTTATTACACGAGTTATTTTTATAAATTAATTTAAAGCGTTTTTAGGGTATTTCAAAAAAGGGAATTTTTGGATATTTTTTTACCGCATGGTTTTATTTTTAACGGTAAACAAATTTTATTGAATCAGGGGACGTTTTGAAGTTTCGGCTTATATTTTCAAAATTTTTTTCACACGAAATATTTTTCGAGAGTGCGTTTAGATTTAATGGGCCTACTTTTAAGCTTGTTGGGCTTAAAACTCTTTTCAAACCCTTAATTATCATATTAGGGCCCATTAATTATTTGATTAACTACCTAATTATTATAAATTAAACACTTAAACTCCCGTAACCCCCCACAGCCGATATACATCCCTTTTCCCTTCAGATTACCCTCGGTTTCAGAACTCGGCAGCTGAAAGAATCGGCTTCCTTCTTGTTCTTGCAAAGAAAGCTTCAACCGGGTCTCCATTGCATCGTTCTTGTTCTTCAATCGTTAAGGCACGCATTGTACTCTCGTTTTTGCATCTCATACACCATATACATGTTATTGTGTGACTAATCTGTAGTAAACTCTCGATACCACCAAGAATACGAAAGATTTTCGGTTTTGTTCATATGCTGTTTTCTTTTAAATGTTACTCACGTTTTTCATTCGGTTGGTGCAAGGGGTCTGCTGCAGGGTGTGTTCGAAGGCTGTTATCACCGTAGAGAGTGGAGTGGTAGGCTGGAAACAAGATCAACACCACATTTTGTAAGGATGGTCTCGGTTCTTGTTTTTATTCGGTAATGGGTTTGATCGGTGTATGGGGGATTCGCCTGTGCATGGGTTCGATCCCAGCCATATTTCAGACCTTGTAGACTCTAGTGATATGTCAGGAAGGAGTCATGTATGTTTGGTTGAGGAAGAAACCGATCCTCGGAAGCATGGCGTGAATCGAGAGAGATGTGGTAGTTTCGGCTGGTTTTATGTGCAGCGGCCTTTGCTTGGGTTTTGGCTTAGTTTAGAAGGGTAGTTAGGTTCCTAATGGTGAGTTTTAATGGTTGGACAGGTGGTTGTAGAAGGGAGGACCGAAAGAATTATGGTTTGGGGGCCATGTGTTGTAATGGGATTTTAGGAAAGGGGTGGCCGAGAGTTAGGTGGATTTCTGGAAATTTCAGCCGTGTGTTTAGGGGCTAATTACATGGTTTTAGGAACATTTTAGTGTTTTTAAGGTATGGTAAAAAGTTGGGAAATTTTCGGGTGCGTTTCGAGTAGATTCGGGTTAAAATCGGGACTCCGATCCAAGTTTTAAAACGGATCGATTAAATTTGGTTTTAGGCTCGAATTTATGTCTAGAAATATTTTAAAAAATGTTTTGGGATATTTTAAGGAGATTATTAAACTTCGGGTCAATTTTAGAGGTCCAGTGTTAAAACGAAAATTTATGGGTTTCTAGGGGCAAAATGGTCATTTTGCACCCAGTGTGAGAGTTTGATCCTGACAGCGTCCTGAGCACAAATTTATGATATTTTAAATGTTCATGCATCATGTTCATGATTTTTACGCAATTATCATAAATATGGTGCATGCTTGATTTAAAGGAAAAGTTACGCATATGCATGTTTTTATTAAGTGATGAAAATGATGATATTTTTGAAGGATGAGAATTGGTTGTGACTGACGATGTATATGTATACGATGACATGAGATATGATGAGCTGAGGCCCAGGCTCAGTGGGCGGGTAATGCTGTCGCTGATGTCCCCCGCCGCCGGGTACTACGGTTTTATAGATGGATCCATCGATAGAGCTGATACGAAATTCACAACTAATGAACTGAATTCAATTAAAAGTAAATGTTTAAGTTTATGATGACACGATGAGCTGTCTTGACACGTATATGATGATATGAGATGACATGATTTTATACGACACATTTACGAATATGATGACATGAGATGACATGCTTTGACATGATATGATTTTACACAACACGTTTACATTATGATTTTAAATTCATGAACTATATGTTGAGTATGATATTTTTCACTGCTGTGTGCTATGTATATGTACTTGTTATTCCTGGTACATGTGTGTTGAGTCCTTAGACTCACTAGGCGTGTGTGATGCAGGTGAGCTTCATGAGGAGGAGACTGGAGGTACCGAATTCTGAGTAGGCAGGCCTGGTGCGACGACACGACCCGAGGACCACATGTTTTCCGCATTACGATTTATGAGATTGATATGAGATGAAAGTTTTTATACGTTGAGGATTTTAAGATTTTACTCATTTATGTTTACGCATGATTTTTGAATCAGTTCAAGTTTTTTTTAAAAAAAAAAATATTCCGCACTTTTAAAAACGAGTAGACGTTTCAAAATATATTGTAATATTCGCAAGTCTGTTAGAGCATAGATATAATGAAGATTAAAAGTTGAAAAGATTGTTAAAAAGATGTTTTAAAGGTAATATAGAATCCTTTGTACGTTATATCAGTAGATCTTGCTTTATGAGACATTTGAATTACAGAAAATATTTTTTTATCATTTAAAGTTCTAATTTTGCATAATTTATTATTGTTGTGATATATGAATTTTTTTAAGTATCAAATTTATTGATATTTAATTAATTGTATAAATATATGAAGAATTTAATGTATTCATATTACATGTTCTTCTACTTATATTTTAATTGAATGACTTGATATATAGTTTTTTGAAAATAAAAGGATGAAACGAATTGGATATGATCAAATCCCCTGGTGGCTTTAATTAAATAATTTATTGGAATTATAGTGGAGTAGAAAATTAATTAGATTTGTATTAACACATGTTGACTTATGACAGAGATGTGTAAGAGAGCTCTTATTGGACCATGTGTTTATTTTACGTTAAACTCTTCAAAGAAATATTTCATTAAAACTCAAAATGAAGAGTTACGATAAAACTATAACGTTGAAATGATCTATTATCAATTTCTAGGATAATACATTATTATGTCTCCGTTGTTTTCTGTTTATCCCACGTATATCCCTCGGACGTTTGTGTGCTCATTTATATCCCTCGTCTCTTAGTTTCGTTCCAGAAAATACTCCTACCGTCAATTGTTCCGTGAATCTTAAACGGAACTTACACGTGACCTGCACATGAATGAGAATGCCTAAATTAGTTGTTATATCCTCATTTTAGGAATAATTTGTTCACTGTTGTAAAGGAACTCACTCATCCTACAAAAAAAATTCAAATAAATATTAATCAACTCACCAACGGGAGAAAAACAACATTATAACATAATTAAGATAATTGCATAGCAAAAATAACCAATATTTTCAATTTGTTACATCCATCAGACTAAAACAAGTCTAATCGTCAATAACATGAAGATAATCCAATTTTTATTAGGATCTTCATAGATCTCAACAATCTTCATTATTACGATTTTCATCAGCTAAATGTAACTGAACATCTATTAACTTTGCTAGTTCTTCAGTTTGCTTCTATTTATTAATTAATCTAAAGAAAATTACAATTTTGATCATGTATTTTTTCTTATTTGTATTAATTTTGGTTTTTTATGTTATCAACTTTCAATATAGTTATATATCTTTTCGATTTTTGGTGATTTTAGTTTTTTTTTTTTTTTTTCATTAGGAGTGCTAATGTAACATTATAAATGTAATGTCCCGAAAATTTAAGGTCCACGTGAATCACATGCATGCAAAATTATCAAATTTCTTATGTATTTTAAATAAATTTTTTTAATTTCATTTATTAAATGTGGTAGGCATGTTTACATATTTAAAATATGATTTTCAACTAGAATGCATAAACATATGTTTTAAAGGTTATTCGAGATGCGATCGAGGAACGGAGGCCGAGGGCCGTAAAAAGGAAAAATATTTTTATTAAATAATTATTTTAATTGTTTAATTTATGGTATATTTTAAATAGTATTTTTGAAAATGGCAACTTTCGAGGTGTTTTTACACGTCGAGTTGTATTTTAAACCGGTATACGATTTTCGATCAAAATAGGGACTTTTCGAGAATTTTGCTAAATTTTCACGAACTTCTCTAAACAAAATATTTAAATATTAAATAATGGACCTAATGGGCCTAGTATACAATGTTAATGGACCTAAGCTTGCACACTTGTTTTATATCAAACTTTAAAACCCTAAAATCCTATCCTCACACCCCATAACCCACGCCCCCTCACCCTAAACTCTACAAGGACTCTCTCATCAGCCTAGTTGCACACACCACATGTGAATATTGAGAAGGAAGCCACGGTTTTTGAAGGAAATTCAGCCTAGGGTTTTCTACGTCGACGTTCTTCGCATCTCAACTTGTTTTCCGAGCGTTTTAAATGCAAAGGCACGCCTTAACTTTGTTTCAAATATTTTTCACACCATGTTATGTGTATTTAATTATCCTTGCATGAAAAACACGATACAAATATTTTATTTTCGTTTTTTGACATGCCATGGCCAAAAACTCATGTTTTAATGATCCAAAACTCTTGTTAATGGTGCATAAAGGGACTTCCATGCTAGGGCAATAAAAAGAGATGAAGTTCAGAGGGTTTAGGAAGCTAGATACAGTTGCACAAGGGTTGGACATGGAGGGTATCTAGCTTGCATGAAAATAAGAGTCCTAGTGGCTAAAGGGTCTTCGACTAGGACTCTTCGAGGGCCAAGGTTACTAGCTGTCATTAGGGTGTGTATAGGAGACCAAAATGGGTGGGAGGATGGTCCTTGATGGGCTGTGCAAGGGTTGGACACAAGATAGGAGAGGGCTGCACGTTTTGGAGTTCGAGGAAAGCTAGCTTCTCGATTTCTTCTTTCTAGGTGCAAGCGGCTGCTAGTTTCGGTTAGGGCCATCCAAGGGCCTCAAAAGGGCTGAGCCATGATCCTAGGTAGGCTGCACGATGCTAGGTGTGGAGGATAGGGTGATCGCGCAATGTTGAGGCCGCACAAGCTTGGAAGGGTTCGTTGTCGGGGATACGGCTTCCATGCTGGTTAGGTTCACTCCAGAAGGTTGCCTAATGTTCGGTTAGGGTCTTGAGTGGGTGGCCTAGGGCCTGGTCATGAGGATAAGGTCTAGGGTCAAAAGTTGGAGGATAACATGGGCTAGGGTTCGAACCATGCATGCAGAAAATTCAGTAGCCAATAGGGGTGTCTTCGAGGGTATTGATCAGCTTAGTTGGGGTTGAATGTTTAGTTATGTGTTAGGAAGCTTTGGTTCAAGTTTGGTTAAGTTTCAAGTCAATACGAGTCAAAACAGGGATGAGAAATTAGTCAAGGGCCATAAGTTTACGTCTAAGGAATATTTATGAGAGTGTTTTAAGGTTATATGTTAAGTTTGGAATGATTTGGGGCGTCATTTTGAGGTCTAAGAATAATAATGGGAAATTATACGTCGAGAGTTAAAATGATCATTTTACACCTGAAAAACGTTAGACGTCTTGGCAGTGCCCTGAATGTTGTAAATAATGTTAAAATGTTTATTCTAAATGTTTATGAAATTATATGATGAAACGTTAATGCTAAAAGACATGTTGCATGCTTGGTTTAAAAGAAAAATGATTTATATGTACATGAATTTTTATAAGTGATGAAAATATGAAAAGTTGAAGGAGGTGAAGTGATTGTGATTAATACGATGATACGATGATACAATTATATGATTGGAGATATCATGAGGGAAAAAGCCATCAGAGGGAGCCCGTTTACGGGAGAGACCCCAGAGGGAACCCGACGATCGTATTTTCATTGACATGATATGATGATATGTAAAGCCGAAGCTCAGCTAACAGGTGAGAGTGTCGCTGATGTCCCTACCGCCCAGTACTGTGGTTACACGTAGATGTATCCATCGACCTTCAGCTGATACGAAAGTCACAATTAACGACCCGAATTCAATAAAAATAAAACGTATATGTGTATGATGAAATGAAATATGATAAGATATGATGAAAGGAAAATGTTTAAGTTTATGCATGTTCATGAAAAGTTATTTTAAGTAAAAGTATTTTCACTGTTGTATGTGATTGTATACGTATTACTTGTTATCAGGGTTAAGGTTTGCTGAGTCAATAGACTCAATAGGTGTGACTGATGCAGGTGAGCATGATATTGATGTGGTTGAGGGACTTGATGGTTGATCTTGCTGGACTGAAGGTGCACATAACCCGAGGACCAGCGCTAGTTTTCCGCAATTTAAATTAGGATTATGATTTAAGTTTACGTTAAAGATTTTATGATTTTATAATGATTTTGAGAGGTTTTTGAGAGGATGTTAGAGTTAGTTTATTATGAAATTTTGCTAAGTTTAGGTTTGGTAAACGATTGACGATTTTATGTTTTGAATTATTTTTCTTTGGATTTTCAAATATAGTTGGTTGTTTCAATTTTAAAAAGGGTGCACAGCTAATTTAAAAACACATGTATGAATATATGTATACATTTTCGGCCGAAGTGAAAGAAGGAAAAAAAATTCTAGTACTTTTTAAAGAAAAAACGAGGAGTGGATATTTCAGTTGGTATCAGAGCAAAGTTTCTGCAAAGGGTTGTGCCACCGCCAGTTCCGGAAAGCTCAGTCGTCAAACCTCAAGTCTATACAAAAATTGAGATTCGTAAACAATTTTTCTTTTGAATCTCGTGCTCCCGCATTAACTCATTGATGGTATGAGACGCCTATATATACAAGCGTTTGAGGTCCCTAAGCACACACCTCATAAGAAAAATATACACCATCTATCGAAAAGGTGGAGTGCTTAGAAAACTTCAACCGGGAGGAAAATCAGAAAACTTACAAATTCTCGGCCTTGAAAATAACTGATCTTCTTTTTCTTGAAATTCATATATAATGAACTCTTTGGAAATTTGATTCTCAAATTTTGATATGAGATGAGTAAATTTTTTTGAAAATCTGGACGAGGCCATGAAGGTCGCGACTTTTTTTTGAAAGTGGAGAGGTTGAAGACGTAGAGATATACAATGAGTTTCCTTCAATTTCAAACAATTAATATTAATGAAACATATCACGTGAATATCATTAAAGCTTGCTGCTAAGTTTATAACATTATAATAATATAAATATATATTATAATAATATTATTGTCATGAAGTTACATTGTTTCAGCTAATTGATTGGAGCAATGTGGAAATTGCGATTGAATTCAGATAATAAATGAGATGGCCTGTATTGAATTTTATTTTTTGACCCACAATTGAAGACTTCGGCCAAATTTTTTAATTTTTAATGATTTATTATTTATTATTAATAATAAATTATTTGGAAATTGATTTTCATAGTTCCAAGTTCGACGTAATTTCTAATACATGTTTAGAAATTATTTTTTCATGTTAGATATAATGTCAAATATTATGGATTAGTGTTTGATGTGTACATGCAAATTTAATATTATGTTTGCATTTATTGTTGAAATTTAAATTGCAAATAATATTGAATAATAATTGGTACATCAATATTCACATTATGTTCATATTAAATTATATTAAGTTGTTTATAATTTGAAATGAACATATCAAGTAAGATGTGAATATAATAAAATAAAATATTTCAGACGTTCGCAAATGAACAAATAATTCTCACTTTGTCACTACTCTGATAAAAGAGAAAAACTGATGAGGAATCCACATTTTCACGTAAATGTGATACTCAATTTATCATTACTCTGATTGAAAAGAAAAACTGATGGGGAACGTATTTATTCATATTAAGTAAAAATGTGAATATAAAGTTATTTATTGAAAAATTTTGGCTTATAAAGATTCAAATAAATGTGGATAATTAAATTGAATAATAATTATAAGGTGACATAAGAAAACATAATCTGAGGGAGTTCTTCATAGATCGGTTTAAACTGCCTTGACTTGCCACTGGTCTCCCTGAGGAACGTTACTCTGACTAGGAGTTAGGTATTTAAAGGGTCTTAACACTACCTATCTTTCTTGGGAGCACTCTTAGAAAATGTTGATTATGTTACTAAATAATTATTATATAAAGTATTAAAGTAAAGCCAAAATTTTGTCCGGTGAATCGTATAAATTTAAATAATTGAGGAATAGCCACATCATCCTTAATTATGAAAAATTATGCATTAAATGGTTTTGGACCACTTAATGGACATCAATTGTAATTAATTATATAAACATAATAAATTTTACCCCACAAGGATTTTTATTATATTATATAACTAATTAGGTTAAAATATCAAATTATATTTTTCTTAATTTACATGAGTTAAGGAAAATATATTTTGATAGTTTTATCATAAAGTTATAGAAAAATCTTATTGAATTAAAATTTTAGCAAACATGCAGATTTTATGTCACTAGATTTTTAAAACATGAATTACATTGGTAAAAACATGATATTGTCTAAAAAAATTTATGCATATTATATTTTATGCAGTTATGCAACCTGCAATTTTTTCTGATATGAAATGTGACATTCCCGAACTGAAGGGCGATAATTATAAAATATGGAAAGAAAGAAATCTTCTTCCATTAGGGTGGATGTATATTGATTATGCTATACGGAAAGGCGAACAATCTGCTATTACTGAAAACAACATTCCGGATGATGTTGATCTTTATGAAAAGTGGGAGCGATCTAATCGACTCTACGTAATGTTCATAAAGACCAAAATCTCTTCTGGTATGCGTAGTTCTGTCGACCACCATAACAATGTCAAAGAATTACTGAAGGCTATTGATGAACAGTTTCATTCTTCAGATAAGGCACTTTCTAGCACCTTAATTATGGAATTCTCTTCATTAAGGCTCACCAGTGTGAGAGGTGTGCGAGAGCACATAATGAAAATACGGGACATAGCGGCTCGGCTCAAGACACTTGAAGTGGAAATGTCTGAGACTTTTTTGTGCACTACATTTTATGCACTCTTCCACAGCAATATGGACCCTTCAAAATTTCCTACAATACACACAAGGATAAATGGTCAATTAATGAATTAATGACCATATGTGTTCAAGAGGAAGGAAGGTTGTTGATGGAAACAAGTGATAATGTATTTATGACTACATATCAGGTTCTTGCATATGGGGGTTTACGTGTTGGGTAATTGTTGGAACAGTATGCCTCCTAGACGCATAATTAACCGGGAAGCAAGGGATGAGGATAGAGAGGCTCTAGAGGAGGGGAGAGACGCTCCTCCTCCTCCATCGCCAGATATGCAGGCCCAGATGCTTGCAGGTATGACGCAGTTCTTTGCACAGTTTGCGGGGAACCAGGCTGCGGCAAATACAGAAGCGAGGCCCAGACCGGAAGCAGTATACGAGAGGTTCAGGCGGATGAGCCCAAAGGAGTTTTCGGGGACCATCAACCCGATGATATTCGAGGGATGGATTAAATCCATCGAGGTGATTTTTACCTTTATGGAGCTGCAAGATGCAGATAGGGTGCCACATTTCTACTGACCAGGGACGCCAGACTGTGGTGGGAAAGAGCGTCTGTGGCATCAAACTTGCATACCCTTTCTTGGGATGGTTTAAGGAGGTATTCTACTCCAAGTACTTCAGTGAAGAAGTACGATCCAGACTTACCAGGGAATTCATGACACTGCGACAGGGAGACAGCAGTGTTGTAGAGTTTGTCAGTTAGTTTGAAAGGGGTGTCACTTTGTGCCCCTGATAGCTAATGATGGCCAAGGAAAGTTGAGGCATTTCATGGATGGGTTGCGGCCGATCTTGCACCGAGATGTCCGAGTAGCTGGTCCTACTACTTACGCAGTTGTCGTGTCTAGAGATTTGGCGGTAGAGCAGGATCAGAGGAATATTGAGGCTGACAGGCTGGGCAAGAGGCCCTATCAAGCTCCACAGCAGCAGCAGCAGCGACCTCAGTTTAAGAGGCCGTTCCAGGGGCAGCCAGGAAAGAAACCTTATCAGGGACCACCGAAAGGCAAGGGCCCTGTTCCGCAGCAGAAGGCCCCCCAGAGGCCGGGAGAGTACCCGGTGTGCCCGAAGTACAATCGCGAGCACCATGGACAGTGTTTGTATGGGTTAGGCAAGTGTTTTAAGTGCGGAGCAAGTGACCACATGCTAAAGGAATGACCTCAGTGGAAGCAGCCGACGCAGGGCAGGGTGTTCGCCATGCATGCACAGGAGGCGAACCCAGACACGACATTACTGACCGGTAAGCATTCCTACCTAAGCTCAGTATTATTTCGCCTTGTATGTTGAAATTTTATTTGGGATTATTAGGGTGCTAGTAATATTTTTGAGTCACTTGGGATATTAATTTCTACGATGCTTGAGGTTAATGTAGAATTTTGGGGATATAAGTTTTGTGTTGTGCTAACGTCTCTCAGGAAATATTTTCATTAAGAGATTAGCTACTAAGGCCTTGATAGATTCCGGGGCCACTCATTCATTCATCTCGAAGACGTTTGCTAACCACTTGGATATCAAGACCATCGGCCTTGACGTGAATTATTCCGTGACAGTCCCATCAGGGGAAGAGTTGTCAGCTACTAGTGTGGTCAGGGACATTGATCTCGAACTGCAGGGCCACCTAGTATATGCCGATCTGATAGTGTTGCCGATGCCAGAATTTGATATCATTCTGGGAATGGACTGGCTGACGAAGAACATAGTTCTTATCGATTTCCAGAAAAGGTCAGTGTTGGTAAGACCTTTGGGTATAGCGCAGTTTCTCTTTGAGCCAGTTAGATGGAAGAGTTTCCCTCGCGTGATCTCGTGCATGCAGGCACGGAAACTTATTTATAAGGGTTGTCAGGCTTTCTTGGCCAGCGTTGTATCTGCACCTGACATACCCACTCCGTCAATATCAGATGTACCAGTGGTCAGAGATTTCCCTGACATCTTTCCAGATGACGTCTCAGGCCTTCCACCAAAAAGAGAGGTGGAGTTCACCATTGATCTTATGCCAGGCACAGTGCCAATCTCCAAGGCACTGTACCGCTTAGCTCCAGTTGAGATGCTAGAACTCAAACAGCAGATTCAGGAGCTCCTTGACAAGGAATTTATCTGCCCTAGTTTCTCACTGTGGGGCGCACCAATACTCTTCATAAAGAAGAAAGATGGGAGCATGAGGCTGTATATCAATTACCGAGAATTGAACAAGGAAACGATTAAAAATAAATACCCACTTCCAAGGATCGAGGACTTGTTCGATCAGTTGCAGAGAGCCACAGTGTTCTCTAAGATAGATCTTTGATCAGGGTATCACCAGCTGAAGGTGAAAGGTTCATATGTGCACAAGACAGCCTTCAAGACCAGGTATGGGCATTTCGAGTTCTTAGTGATGCCGTTTGGACTGACGGATGCTCCAGCTATTTTCATGGACCTCATGAACCGAGTATTTCAGCCTTACCTTGATCAATTCGTCATAGTATTCATCGACGATATCCTAATCTACTCGAGGAGTCCTGAGGAGCACAGCCAGCATTTGAGGACAGTTTTGCAGATCCTGCAGAGTCGCAAGTTATTTGCGATGTTCAGTAAATGTAAATTCTGGTTGGAGAAGGTAGCCTTTTTGGGTCACATAATATCTAGCCGTGGTATTGAGGGGGATCCAGCAAAGGTGGCAGCCGTTAAGGAATGAGTTGAGCCGAAGAATGCGTCAGAGATCCGCAGTTTTCTGGGTTTAGCAGGTTACAACCGTAATTTTATTCAGGGGTTTTCGTCGATAGCAGTGCCACTCACTTCATTGAACAAGAAGAATGTCAAGTTTGCGTGGAGTGATGAATGTCAGAAGAGCGTCGATACTTTGAAGCAAGCTCTTATTTCAACGCCCGTGTTAGCCATGCCATCAGGGCAATGAGATTTTGTGTGATACACCGATGCATCTAATCTCGGGTTAGGCGCAGTGTTGATGCAGCAGGGTCGGGTTATAGCTTATGCTTCCAGGCAGTTGAAGGTGAATGAGAAGAACTATCCGACTCACGATCTGGAATTAGCCACTGTTGTCTTTGCATGGAAAATTTGGAGACATTACTTGTACGACGAAAAATGCCAAATATTTACTGATCACAAGAGTCTCAAGTATTTCTTTACGTAGAAAAAACTGAATATGAGACAAAGACGGTGGTTGGAATTGGTGAAAGACTATGATTGCGAAATTAGCTACCATCCAGGGAAAGCTAACGTTGTGGCAGATGCCTTGAGCCGAAAAGTTGCAGTCATAGTACAGTTGTCATTACAGAGACCTCTTTAGTATGAGATTCAGAGGTTTGGGTTAGAGGTTTATCTCAAGGGCAGAGCTCCTAGACTATCTAACCTGACAGTCAAATTCGATTTGCTAGACCGAATCCGTAGAGGACAGCCTTCAGATGGGCAGTTGCAGAAATGGAGGATGAAAGATGAAGCTAAGGGCAGTGTACTCTACACAGTGTCAGATGGTATTGTGAGATACAGAGGTAGAATATGGGTGCCTAATGGTGATTCAATCAGAGAGGATATTCTGACAGAGGCACACGCATCTCCGTACTCTATTCATCCAGGAGGTACCAAGATGTACAAAGATTTGCAGATTCTGTACTGGTGGCCAGGTATGAAGCAAGATATCCGTCGATTTGTATCTCAATGCCTCACTTGTAAGCAGGTGAAGGCAGAGCATCAGATGCCAGCAGGAATGCTTAATTCACCGCCTATTATCGACTTGAAATGGGAGAATATAACCATGGACTTCGTTGTTGGGTTGCCGAGGTCAGTCAGAGGATTCAATGCTATTTGGGTTATAGTGGATCGACTTACCAAGTCAGCGCACTTTTTGCCAGTGAAGACAAATTTCTCCATGACGCAGTATGCGGAGCTCTATATCCGGGAGATATTTCGCTTGCACGAAATCCCAGTTTCCATTGTGTCCGACAGGGACCCGAGGTTTACATCGTCCTTTTGGAAGAGTTTGCATGCAGCCATGGGGACAAAGTTGCTTTTCAGTACAGCTTTTCACCCACAGACAGATGGCCAGTCTGAGCGAGTGATTCAGATTTTGGAGGATTTATTGCGAGCTTGTATGATCGACTTCCAGGGGACTTGGGAATCGAAGCTACCTCTAGTGGAGTTTACCTACAACAACAGCTTTAAATCATCTATAGGTATGGCTCCCTACGAGGCATTGTATGGAAGGAAGTGCAGATCGCCGATTCATTGGGACGAAGTCGGTGAAAGAGCAGAACTTGGTCCAGAGATTTTTCAGCAGACTGCAGATGTGGTGGTCAAGATTCGAGACAGAATGAGGACCGCCTAGAGTCGTCAGAAGAGTTATGCTGACAAGAGAAGAAGGGATCTAGAGTTTGCCGTAGGTGATCACGTGTTCGTGAAGATAGCACCCATGAAGGGTATTATGAGATTTGGGAAAAGAGGCAAGCTGAGTCCGAGGTTTATTGGGCCGTTTGAGATTCTTGACAGAGTTGAGACACTAGCTTATCGTGTTGCCCTTCCGTCGAATCTAGCCGGGGTACACAATGTGTTCCATGTCTCGATGTTGAGGAATTACCTATCAAATCCTTCACACGTGTTGAGTTATGAGCCATTGTAGCTTGCTCCAGATCTGTCATATGAGGAAAGACCCATCCAAATTCTAGACAGACATGAGCGGAGACTTCGGAACAAGGTGACCAAGTTGGTCAAGGTTCAATGGTTGAATCAATCAGTGGAGGAAGCCTCTTGGGAGTCAGAGGCGGACATGAGGATTCGCTACCCGGAGTTGTTCGGTAAGGTTTAATTTCAAGGACGAAATTTATATAAGTGGGGGAGGAACTGTAGAGCTCAAATTCAGTACACATATAACCCATGCGTTTATTTAATTATTAAAGAATTTATTTAATTCTAAAATGAGTCATAGTGGTGCATGATTTATTTAAATGCATTGTTTTAAATTATTTACGGTTATGTGACCACGTTAAAATGTGTTTCGAGTTTCATGTTTCAGGCGATTATTGCGGTATTTTATTTTAAGTTGAGGTTGGGACATTTTAAATAATTTGTTATATATCAGCATCTTTAAAGCCTAAATTATTTATTTAGGAATTTTGGAGTTTTAAAACTTTTAAAGATTTATTTCTTGTGCCCCATATTTTAAATTAAGGGATTTTGTTAAAGTTAGAGGTGGATTAGCATTTTTATTAGTTGTTAATTACTAATTAAGCAATTTATTTTCCTAATTAACATCCCTAATCCCTTCCCCACTACCCAAACACACGCGCACACACACTCACACACACAAACACACGACACAAACACACACACACATACTTTCAGATTTTATTATTTGAGAGGAGAGAATAGTTAGGGTTCTTAGCCCTAGTAGCAGCCGCCCCTCCCTCTTCAAGAATTTCAGGGATTTTTGTCCCTTTTCTTCTAGGAAAATCGTGCCACGTTCGTCCCAGATCAACCTCGTATCTTTCCCCGCTTCGGTGTCGTCGTTCGGTAACGTTAAAGATTCAAAGACATGTATATTCTGTTTTTCCTGCGTCGATCTAGTCATATTATGTGTTGCGATGTTTTTAAACGAGAAAATACATGTGTGATGTGTAGAAGTTTGAGAAATCATGTTTGGATCACTTTTGAAACCATTTTTGGGATCTCAAATCTCGTTTTTACTGATCTTATAAATACTGCGATTTTTCGGTCTCTTTTCTGGAAACACTTTCAACATATAAAACGTAGAACTTTTGATACCTTCAATTTGATATAAAATTCGAAATATTTGGATAAAAATTGAGTGAGTTATGATGTTTTTAGTGGGATTGCTCAAACTGCGTTTTCCGAAAAATCATGTTATTGATGTGTTCTTGAAGTTTTATTGTTGCAGGCTTCGTTGGGGATCGACGGGTGACCGTTGCTGCATTTAGGTATGTTTAGTATGATGTTGAGGTGGTATTTGGTATGCCGGTTAGTGTCGATAGGCACTTGAATTCATTAGCAGTCGTAGGGAACGATTTGGTGTCAATTTTTGTGTTTTTGAGTTGTATTGTGTCGTAGGTTGGATGTCGTTGTTTGGGAGTGTTCGTATGGGTCTAGAACAAGGTAGTAGCATCCTAGGATGGGTCTCGAGGTGTCGGTTCATAGTCCATTCAATCCAGTTATGAATATTAAGCAACACCTGTATTGAATTTTCGTGCGTCTGCAATTACCGAGCCTACACGGACCCTTCGACGGACCCTGACACGGGGTCCATGCCTTTGTTCCTTCCGAAGTGTCATTTTTCCGAGTCTACACGGACCCTTACACAAACCTAGGCACGGGGTCCATGCCTTCCCTTTCCTTCACATGCATTTTACAGTACCTACACGGACCCAGAACCGGACCTGGGCACGGGGTCCGTGTACCTCCTGTTTGGGAATAGTTTAGGTTTCCCTTTGAGAATTGTTTTGGGGTTCTATGTCATGGCTTAGTACGATTATTAAAAACTGTCAAGCCCCGAGAGATTTAGAATGTCATAAGCTATTTATCTACTTCGGTGGTGAGTACGAGTACCTACATCTAAGCTATGAAATATAGGTGTTTGAACTCATGTTAGTATGTTGCAGCAGCGGCCACTGCGAGATCCAACGAATTCTCAACGCCAAGTAAGTATGTTCGACGTTCAAAAAAAAATTTTAAGTTTTTAAGGTATGCTAAATGTCTCGTGACCAAATTATGTATGAGATTGGAAAGCGGTAAAGCATGACTAGGGACCAATCCACCAGTTAAATCATGAACGGTTTTAGATCAAGATTGGAAAGCGTTAAAGCATGAACAGGAACCAATCCACCTGTTAAAGCATGAACGGGGATCTCATGTATGTGGCAGTGGATTTTTTCCTGTCAGCCCAGTACTGTGGTTTAGTCTGATCAGGCGTATTATGTATGGCATGTCTATGTATGTATGCACGTATGTTAAAGCTTTTGATATGCAAGTTCAAGTTTCAGTATTTACTTCCTATTTTAAAGTTGCTTGTGATTTTTATTACGTATTACTTGTTACTTCCAGATTATACGTGTCGAGTCTTTAGACTCACTAGACTTGATCGATGCAGGTGAGGACGATTTCGAGGAGACTAGGGGTGGGGACCAAGGAGTTGGCTTGGACTGAGCAGGAGGCTAGACCCGAGGACCGTCCAAGTTTTTAAGTTTTTATGAAATGTCAAATACTCTGATTTCACGCTACTGGTTATGAGATTTCAAACAAATACTTTTGTCAAATCTTATTTTTAGATCTTTTGTTGCAACTACTTTTGGGACGTACGGTTTACGTTATCGAAATTGAAGTTTGATTACTCTTTTAAGAAAATTTTTAATTTTTCCGCAAATTTTAAGAGGTAAAAAGTACGGTACGTTACAGTATATTTCTTGGATATTATTCAATTAGTAAAGCTTATCGAGTATGTAACAAGAGAACTCTGAATGTTGAAGAATCCTTGCACATTATATTTTATGAAATAGTGTCGACTGAGCTGTAAACTGATCAACCGCTTTGAATAATTAAATCTGGATTATGAAAGTGAAGATGAAGTCTATAAAAGAACTCCTCAAACTCTAGAACCTGAGCTGATTGATCAATCAGTTGAACAAGATCTAATAGAATCACAACTAATTCCAACCAAACTGAACTCAATCTAATTGACTCAGTTCCACATAACATTATTGTTGAACCTTTTTATAGATGGAACAAGAATATTCCACATGGCTCGGTATTAGGTAATCCAACTTCTCTTATAAGAACCCGAGGGTAGATGATCAATCAATTTTTACATGCTGCATTTATTTATAATATTGAACCTAAGAAGATTGACAAAGATCTACCTGATAGTAACTGATTTGATGCTATGTAATAAGAGATCGATCCGTTTACTAGAAATCTTGTATGAGACTTAGTTCCAAGACCTTCTTATAAATCAATTATAAGCACAAGATGGGTGTACATGAACAAGCTAAACGAAGATGGAACAGTAGTAACAAACAAAGCAAGGCTAGTTTCCCAAAGATTGAGGCAAGAAGAAGGAATTAATTATGATGAAACATATGCACCAGTAGCTAGACTTGAAGTAATTCAAATGTTTATTGCCTATGCCTCTTACAAAAATTTCAAATTTATCAAATGGATTTAAAGAGTGTACTCTTAAATAGACAACTGCAAGAAGATGTTTACGTTGAACAACCACCAGATTTTATCAACAATTTATTTCCTTATTATGTATATCGATTCCTAATTGACCATGACTTTTTTATAGGCACTATTGATAAGACTCTGTTTAAATTTACCAAAGAAGCTCATACCTTATTAGTACAAATTTATTTCGATAATTTCATCTTTGGATCAAATAACCCCAAACTCTATGAGAAGTTTGTTAAACTGAAGCAGGAAAATTTCAAATTGAGCATGTTGGGTGTACTGAATTTCTTTCTAGGACTGCAAGTTAAGTATATGACTACTGGAATCTTTTTCTGTCAAACAAATTAAACCAAATAACTAATTAAAAATTTGGTATGGAATCATGTTCAGCAGTTGAAACCCCCACGAGCTCATCTTCTAAGCTTGATAAGGATGAAGGGAGAATATCAGTCGAGGTAACATTGTTTATAGGTTTGATAGGATCATTATTATACTTAACTTCCCTTCGATCGGATATCATGTTTGCAGTTTGTATGTGTGCATGTTTTCAGTTTGGCCCAAAATAATCACATTATTTAGCGGCTAAAAGAATTCTTAAATATCTTAAAGGAACTCAGGAACTTGGTTTATGGTATGCTAAAGACTCATCGTTCAATTTAGTTTGATATTCTTATGCATATTATGCAGGTTGTAAGCTTGACATGAAATTAGAAGTGGATCATATCAGTCTTTTTTGGGACTGACTAATTTATTGATTCGTTAAGAAGCAAACATCAACTGACACATCTACTGCAGAAGCTGAATACCTAGCTGTTGGGAGCTGTTGTGCTCAAATACTATTGATTCAACAACAACTGAAACACTAAGGAATTGATCCCAAAGAATCACATATTTTATGCGACAAGACAAGTGCAACAACAATTACATACAATCTAGTCTTACACTCTCCAACTAAGAACGAATACGTCTCAACTGAACAACAAGTAGTGGACATATTCACCAAACCACTATCCGAGAATAAGTTTTCTTATTTCATAAACATTTTAGGACTTAACTTATCTTAATGCATGAATTTAGGGGGAACACTGAATCATAGAACTCTACTGATTAACTATCTGTCAGTTAGCCTTTGGATGTTTAGTTATCAGGCAGGCTCACAATCAACGTACTAAAATGTTTTCAGCATAACTGATTCTATCATTTATTAGTGTTGTAATGCGGCATTTAATGTTTTTTTATCATGATATAAAGCGGCTTAATGATTTTGTCTAACGCTTGATATCGATTCAAAATTTCAAATTTTCATTCAATAATGTGACATGTGTTCAGTCTGTTATCATATTTAAAATCGCACATATATATATTTCAAATTCCTAACACATTAAGATAATCTCTATCTTCTTAGTATTCTTCAAGATTATCTATTTTTTTCGTCTCGAAAGTCACCTAATTTCTATCTCCAAGAACATATTTCAGATATGGTCGCTCTATCAACTCCTTTCTATATCATGAACGCACTTGCAGTTGAACGCACTTGCAGTCGATTTCGAATCTATTTAATCTATGGAAGATGTTGTGTCTCAAGTCTTCAAAGCTATTGAGTCATAAGGACTCCAAACTTTCCTCAGTTCTTCTTTAGACATCTATGTCGAAGAACTGAAGAATTTCTAAGCCAGAGGTACAGTAATTGCAGATTCCGATGCCTCTGGGAGAGGACAGTCTATTGATCGAGCATTGTTATTTCTCTGCACTCTTTCAGTTGCCTTCTGAAGGGCTAACTGACTTTTCTCTAGTTCCTCAGCAAGAATTTGAAGAAATGAAGCTAAAGTTCTCTGCATCTGGCTAGAGAATCAAGTCATCCCGCAAAATTAAAGAGATTAAAGGGTCAGAGTCAATTGATAAAGCTTTCCGTTTTCATCTATCAGTGATTAAGGTTTAGAGCTGCAGTCAGAATTCTGCATATATTAGAAAAGACGACGACCTAGAAACAAGGACATCTACAGTCATGAACGGATAAATTTGGAACATGTTACCTCTGCAAATTGAAGGTATAAATAGATCAGTTGACTTGAATCAAGATATAGTTCTGACTCTCAATCATACAAAAAACTGATAATCTCTCGATAAAGTTTTTAAATTCCAACTAAAAATCAACACAATCATATATCTTTCTTAGAAGTTTTAAGTAATATTTGTAATTGAAAGTAATAAGTCTTGCTTCTCAAAATTCTTTAGATCGGAGTTTTACTAAGAATTTCAATTAGACAGTGTTTAAGTTCTGGTGAAGTAAGTGATTTCAAACAGCTTATAATTACCAAAGTTTTTTAGTGCAAGACTTCCGTGAGAAAGAAGAGACGACGTAGGAGTATTGAAATCTTCGAACATCCAAAAACAACTTCTCATTCAGTTTACTACACCCAATTTTATTGATTAAGTTGTTCAACCATTTTCAGCAAGCCTACTTCTGCACAAGTCAACTGATTGAATTGCTGAAAGGCTAACTGGAAAAAATCAAATTTCAGTGTTGCTAATCCAACCAAAATATTTTTGGCTAAATTTATTCTCTCTAAATTTTAGCTTCGATTCTAACAGGTTGGGTTCCCATCACTCTCAACTCCTGATATAGGCATTATTATCATCTCCCTCAATGTATCATCCACGAATTTTTTGCTCAGTGGTTTGGTCAACGGATCCGAAAGATATCTTTCTGACGTGACAAAATCAAGGAATATAAGCAGCTGCTTCACAATATAAAGTCTCAATCTCATGTGTCAACTTTTGTCATTTTAGGTCGTATTCTTATTCTACTCGCATTGCTTTCTTCAATTATATGTTGTTTTACTGGTTGAATCTATACTAATTATCCTTTCTTTATAAGCACTCTAGTACTCCAAAAGAGTAAATATACATCTTTATGAAGAAATAACAAATTTATTGTTAGGAATGAATGTTTTTTTTGTGTGTCTCATTGGAAACTATAATATTGAAACAACTAGTCCAACAGATATCAAAATAAAATTGAGTGGTATACAATCCCAAGTTCTCAAAAATAATATTGTATCAATGTCAATAAAATAACATAAATATTATGATGAACCCGAAGTTTAATAATATTGAAATTTACTAATATTGTAAGCTTGAATTTTATTGATATTATGAATAAAAGTTTTTTGATGTTATAAATTTAAATTTTTTGTATTGAAAACTAGAAGTTCTTATATCAATAATAAGTCATTAATACATACAATTTGACAAAATTGACTTGTTTTGACATCCCAATTACACAATAATATAATAAATTATTGATAGTTTATAAGGGTATTATCCAAATAACCTTAAGTTTTAGATTGATAAATAAGAAGATCTTGAATTAATGAACCAAAAGATTATAAGATTTCAAGTTTTTTTATGCGTTGATTTATTAAACCTGGTAACAACATCTATAGTTGATATTGAGACTGAATCCGTATATTTTCTGGAATTTAATTAATAGGTAACATTTTGCATTGGCACATGTCTGAATTAAATATTACGGATATTATGTCATCTAATCCCTATTTATATATGGCTTGAGCCAAAATTTATTATTAAAATTATTGATTATGCGAAAAAATGCACCATATTGAGTCTCTAGAAGATATTGAAAATATTTTAAAATTTACGATGAAATATCTTGAATGAATAACTGTGAGATTTTTATGACGCTATCTCAATTATTATTGTTGAGCTAAGCGTGCATGAGTGAGAGTAGTACTGAGATGAGTGACCTCCTGGGAAGTTCTTGTGCTTCAAGCTGCTGACACTTTGCCGTTTGATCTAGTTGGCTTGGTGAGCCGTAAAATTGTCTTTGCTGGAGAGATAACCGACGATAAATAAATGATAAGACTTAAATATAAAGGGGTTTGAGACAACACCAGCAGATAGACACGCACCTCCATGAACTAATGGGCCGAACAGCTCGACCCCTAAGCACACAAGTAGGTGAACTCTATGCTGCCACAAGTACAAGGAAACAAAGTTGTGCCTTGGTTAACAGCTAAAGCTTTTGACCTAGTTGTAAGCACTTGATCCTAACAATTAGCATCAGAGCGAAGTCATGAAGTCACCCAAGAAGCATATTTCTATATTTCTTGGGAGAGAGGGATGTTGAGGTAAGCGTGCATGAGTGAGAGTAGTACTATGATGGGTGACCTCCTGGAAAGTTCTCATGCATCAAGACTCTGACGTTACGTCACTTGATCTTGTTGGCTAGGTGGGTTGTAAAAGAGTGATACCATATCTTAATATTGTCTCTGCTGGTGACATAGCAGATGGTAGGGAAATGGTATGCACCAACAGAGATACATGCACCTCCCTGAACTCATGGGCCTAACAGCCCACCCATTAGCACCTAAGTAGGTACACTATGTATTGCTACAAGTATAAGGAAATAAAGTTTTGTCCTGGCTAACAGCTATAGCTTTTGGCACAGTGATAAGCGCTTGATCCTAACATTTATTTTAGTAATGCAATGTTTTCCAACATTGAGGGGGAACATAAAAGCTAAATCAATATCAATGGGAATGTATTGTCTTTTTCAATAAATCTCTATGAAATATAAAGGGAACCCAGTGTTCAAATTTTAGTTTTCAAATACATTCTTTGATATAATGTGTTAATAAATCAGATATATTAGTTATCTCTTATAATTGTTCCAGATGGGAAATTTATGTTTTCTCGTCTGAAGTGCTAAAATATAATTTGTTTTTAAAGCTAAAAACCAATAACCCCTTCAAATGAAATTATAGAATAACTCATATGTCAAAATTAATGAAGTTGGTGATTCTGTAGAAATCGTGACATAACTAATAGTACAACCCTAGAAAAAGTTTGTGTGTCTGAAACATTTGAAATAAATTGATGTTATGCAATACCACATTTTATTTGTTGATCGTTCTGTAGAAATCGTGACATAAGTAATAGTAAAACCCTAGAAAAAGTTTGTGTGTCTGAAACATTTAAAATAAATTGATGTTACGCAATACCACATTTTATTTTACTTGCAAATAAATATAAATATGTAAGTAGCATGGTCGACCAACAAATTCAATTGATTTTGTACCCTGAAATAGAAAAACTCCGACATAAGTAATTTTGTACAGTAAAAAGTATTGATAAATAAAAATAATATTATTCTTCGAGAAAAACAAATATATGCAAGAAATGATATTTCAACAAATTATGTGAGGCCCAATAACTTAAATTACGTTTAATTATCAAACAAAAATGATTTATTTAAATCTGCACCGAAAAAATGGTTTAAAATGCTTTAAAATGGACCTCAGGACCTGGAAAAATTTAGGCATGACTTCCCCGTAAATAGGACTTACCAAAAATTTAAAATACCTGTAAAAGGAAAATGACTCAAGAACAACGCTGCGGTAATCATAAACAAACACATGCAAGTACCGGCCAGACACAAGTAATAAATATCACAGACAGCAGTTCAAATAAGCCGGCAAAGCTCCCAAACAACATAAATGAAATCCAAACAAGCAACAATCAATCCAAATAACAATACAGATACGAGGTGTAAGGTCCAAAATACGATACATAATCCAACTGCATGAAAATCTAGAGAAAATGGAAAATGACTAATTAAATAATTTTAATGGCATGAATTAATTATGTTGTGCATGATTACATGGTTAAAATATGGTTTTCTATTAGAATGCATAAAACTGTGTTTTAAAGGTTATTCGAGACGCGATTGAGGAACGGAGACCGGGGACCATACGAGAAAAAATATTTTATTAAATAATTATTTTTAATTGTTTAATGTGTGGAATATTTTAAGTAGAATTTTCAAAAAGGAGGTGTTTTGAGGTATTTTTATGCGTCGAATCGTAATTTAAACCGACAATCGAATTTCGATAAAAATAAGGACTTTTTGAGAACTCAGATAATATTTTCACAAATTTTCCTAAACAAAATATTTTAAATAATAACTAATGGGCTTAATTCACCTATTATACTAGGTTAATGGGCTTAAACTTGCACCATGTATTTTAATTAAAATAAAAAGCCAAAAACCCTCCCCAAAACCCACCAAAACACATGCACACAACACCTATTAACTCAAGGACTCTCTCCATCAGCCAAGACACACGCACACACGTAACTTTTGAAGGAAAAACACGAAAAATCTTGAAAAATTTCAGCAAGCTATTCCCCTCGTCAACATCCCTCGCATCGCAAGTTGATTTTCGAGCGTAACATACGCAAAGGCACGCCTTAATATTCCTTCAAATATCTTTCACACCATATTATATCTATTTGATTATCCTTGCATGAATTTTTATTTTCGTTTTTATGGCTTTATATGCATAAAGTAAAGTTTTCTTTTTTAAAAATATTCCTAATGATGTACAAAGGTGCTGCCATGTTATGGGTACTTGAAGGGAAGTTTTTACTACATGTTAAGAGACGATAGATGCATAAATAAGGGATGCACATGTAAGTTTGAGGGCTTGAATGAAAATTGGAGTTTTATGGGGGTTAGGGTTTCGGCCAAGACTTCCTAGATTGGCATGGCACTTCGCTGTTGTATGGCCATATTCAAGGCTCCTAACAGAGGCTTGCCAAGGTCCTAGGCTTATCACAAGAGGGCTGGAGCGAAGGCTAGGCACGAGCCGCGCCATGGGAGTCGCGCATGGCTTCCTAGGGCAGGGGTGAAGGGCTGGTCATGTGTGGGGTGTTAGCTTCGGTTCGGTAGCTTGTTTGGTTTGGTTAGGGTCCTAGGGTTGACAGTTAGGGGTTGTACATGATGGTTAGGGCTTAGGCGTGAAGAGGCTCAAAGTTGGTTAGCTAGGGTTTTCGAACACGCACCAAAGAAATGCAGTAGGTGTCCTAGGCTGGTACGAGGGTTTAATTCACTTGGTTTGGGATGAAATTGGTTACTTAGGTGTTATTAAGCTTTGGTTCAAGTTTTGTAAAGTTTGGTTAAGTTTCGAGTCAATACGACTCAAAATCGGGATGTACGTCTAAGTTTAAAAATGAATTGATAAATTAGTAGATGACTTAAATTTTATGTCTAAGAAATATTTATGAGTGTATTTTAAGGTGTCATGTTAATTTTGGATGGATTTGAGTCGTCGTTTTAAGGTCTAAGGATAAATTGGAAAAGTTAGGGTTTCAGGGGTAAAACGGTAATTTTACACTTGAAAAATGTTAGACATTCTGGCACTGCCCTGAATGCTGTAATATATGTTAAATTTTTTATTTCAAATGTTTATGAGATTTTATGATAAAACGTTAATGCTAAAGACATTTTGCATGCTTGGTTTAAAAAAAAAATGATTTATATGTGCATGAATTTTTATAAGTGATGAAAATATGAAAACGTTGAAGGAGGTGAATTGATTGTGACTAATACGATGGTACAATAATATGATGATATGTAAGGCAAGGCTCAGTTGAAGACTGAGAGTGTTGCTGATGTCCCCGTCGCCCGGTACCATGGTAATACGTAGATGGATCCATCGACCTACAACTAATATGGAAGTTGAAATTGACGATCTGAATTCAATAAAAAGAGAAACGTATACGTATATGATGAAAGGAAATATGATATGATATGTTGAAAAGAAAATGTTTAAAGTTTACGTTTATGAAAAGCTATTTTCTTAAAAGTATTTGCATTGTTGCTTGTGAATGTATATGTAGTACTTACTATCATGATTAAGGTTTTCTGAGTCAATAAACTAACTAGGTGTGATAGATGCAGATGAACTTGATATTGAATGAGGTCTTGATTGTTGAACTAGCTAGATTGAAGGTGCATACAACTCGAGGACCGTCGCTAGTTTTTCGCAAATAAAATTATGATTAAAATTTAAGCTATTTTAAAGATTTTATGACTTATGATGCTTTTGAGAGGATGTTAGAGTTAGGTTCATTTTTAAATAATATTAGCTTAGGGTTTGTTGACGTTTACGATTTTATGTTTCAAATGCGTTCTTTTGGATTTTCAAATGATAGTTAGTTGGTTCATTTTAAATGGTGCAAAAGTACTTTAAAATATATTTATGTATATTTTGGCCAACAGTAGTAGGAAGAAAAAAAATAAAAAATTCTAATACATTTTAAAGAAAAACGAGTAGTGAACGTTTCACACGGGATATCTCCCCATATAATAAAACATGACATAAAACTGACCACAACTCAAAATATATAAATATAACTTGCTGGGAGACTCCGACAAAACCAGACAATCCAACCTCAACCACGAGCTCTGCCCGCGGTACCTCCGTCTGGTGCTGCAAAACCACTCGAGAGATCTACCATGGTGCCCAAAAGCAACCACAATAGCCCCCCAGTAAAGAACTAAGGTTAGGATTCTGGTATGAAACAGTTCAACAAACATAACAATAACACAAATCATGCATCAATATATATGTAGATGAAATGTGAAAATGCATGAACATGACTCAATATAAACGGGGTAAACATAGCCAAACGAACGATACGATCAACAGGAATAATACTCGAGCAACACATAGGAGAGCTACATCATCATGCAGTTAAACTGCCAAGCGATGTATGTGAAGTATGCCAGGATGCCACCATACATCTGTAAGGATATATAACAGGAATGACACAGACAACTAGAATTGGATATCACAATCTCAGTGCTCACCCCGAGGGCTACACTAATAATGGGATTGATCAATTTTAACTATGGTTTCAGGTGTATCAATTTAGGCCTATCGACCACGCCTTGATCTTGAGATACAACAATCAGTGCCAGACAACAATATAAAAGTAACTGATCAACAAGAACGATAGGACTCAAGATGTATGTCATAAAAATATGCCGTTGACTAATAATGCCAATTATAGAGTGGCGTTGCCACCAACGCTAGCTGGAGTGCATAATGTGTTACATATCTCGATGCTGCAAAAGTACATGTCAAATCCTTCACATGTACTAAATTATGAGCCCCTACAGTTGACTCCAAATATTTCTTACGAGGAAAGACCTAACAAATTCTGGATAGGCAAGAAAGAAGGCCCCGAAACAAAGTTATTCAAATTGTCAAAGTCAAATGGCTAAATCATTCGGAGGAGGAAGCTATTTGGGAAACTGAGAGGGACATGAAGAGTCACTACCCAGAGTTATTCGGTAAGTTTTAATTTCAAGGACGAAATTTCATTTAAGGGAGAAATGAATTGCAAGGTCCAAAATGCGATAACGTAATCCAACTGCATGGAAATCTAGGGGAAAAAATGGAAAATACCTAACTAAATTATTTTAATTGCATTAATTAATTATGATAGGCATGTTTAAATTTTTAAAATGTAGTTTTTTACTAGAATGCGTAACACTGTATTTTAAAGGTTATTCGAGATGTGATTCTTGTAACGGAGATAGGGGACCGAAAAGGGAAAAATATTTTTGTTAAATGATTATTTTTAATTAAATAATATACGGTATATTTTAAATGGTATTTTCAAAAATGACAACTTTTAATGTGTTTTTATGCTCAAGTCATATTATAAACCGGGAATCGATTTTCGACGAAAATAAGAACTTTTTGAACTCGGCTAATATTTTCAAAAATGTCCCTAAACAAAATATTTAAATTACTATCTAATTGGCCTAATATACTATAGTGATTGGGCTCAAACTTGTACCAATTGATGGATCGGTTCTAGCACCTGCGAGGCTGCTTCAAACACAATATTCTCAATGAGCTGCAATAGCTCGTGTTCTAAGAATGTAAACAACGATAAATTAGATCGAGTTTGGTTTTAAACCAAGCGAAAAATACTCGAAATAATCATTCGTTAAGAAAGCTGATTAATTTGAAAGTCTTTTACTTTCTGTGAACTGAATAACTGAAATGAGGTGGATCATTTCTTGCTTGTATCAGTTCAGTTATGTTGAGAACTCAACTGATAACAGTTCGAACTGATCAAATCAATTTCAAAACAATATTTAAACAGTTAAGTACACAAGTTATGTTTATGGATGTTCGGAAACTTCAACTGCTCCTATGTCACGCCTTCTACCACCTCGGGTAGGTTCCACTCGAAAACTTTGATTTATACAACACCTTGTACAAACCCATTTCAGCTTAAGATTTACGCTACTGCCTAACTGAACTCCTAGCATAGATTGAAGGCAGAACCTTCCAGCCAACACGTGTTTAACGTCTATGTGTTAAAGACTACATACACAAGTTTAATGTCTTTGTGCAAGACTCACTCAGCTATTCAATAAGCTTAACTCTCTGTATTTGTGAGTGATTGTGTGTGCGTGTGTGATAACTTATCTATGAATATAACAAGAAATTGTTCTCACACACTGAGGGAATTGTGCTTATAATCTAAGCTGATAACACGTTGAAGTGTTCCCTCAAATCTGGGCCGATTTCTTCTTATAAGCTGATATACGTTGAATATGTCCTTCTTCTTTTCTCATGATTTTCACACACTTGTTTGTTGATGGTCTTGATCTTGTATTTATTGAGGCTTCGTGACCGTTCTTCAAGACTCACCAAATATGTCTGTTGCAGTTTGAATTCGTTCCTTGATATTTGTGTCTTGTCCTTTCTGACAGTCATTCTAAAACGTCTGGACTTTAAGCTCTGCTGCAACAATCATTATTGTCCTTTGATTGGACAATTGTTTTTATACCGTTGTGCAAAATTGTATTCCACTTAGATAAGCTTGTCCTGCAAATTGATCGACTCCTAACTGATGTCTTGAACTGGCCAGTTGAACTAGTCTAGAACTGGTTTGGTGAAATCAGTTGGCTCGTTAGCTAAACTGATTTCACTGCTTCAGTTGAACTAGTCAGCTGAGCTCTTCATCAGTTGAGCTCTTCATCAGCTGGCCGGGCTTCTGAAGGTCTTCTGCTGAACTATTTATCATCTAGACAATCAATTGAACTGGTTCAGTTTGGGCAATCATTTGACGCTTTAAGTTTGTGTCTTGATAGCTTCAGTTTAGGCTCGGTAGCTTTCTGCGCACTTAGATAAATTTATTAGAAACAAAATAACAAGTTTTGTTAACATCAAAATCAAGATTGCGAACATGAAATGTTCCAACACAAGTGTTTATTTAAAATATAAGCCTTAAAACCCTAACCCAAAACCCCTAAAACTCACGCTCCAACCCTAGAAATTAATATGACTCTCCATCAGCAACACACATGAACACACACACGGTTTTGAGAGAAAATTCACGTAAGGTTTGAAGGAAATTCAGCAAGGTTTCATCCCACGTCTCTCCGTCGATGTTCTTCGCATCGCAAGTTGTATTTCGTGCGTGAATTATGCCAAGACACGCCTTTATCTTTCTTCACTCATCGTTCATACCATATTATTTGGTTTGATGCATATTTGCATGAAAAACATGATACACTTCTTATATTTTTGTTTTATGACATAACATGAATAAAAATAGAGTTTTCATCTTTTAAAATTCTTGCTTACGATGTACAAAGGGGCTGCCATCATAGAGCTATGGGAAGGGATGCATTTCAGTATATTTAAGAGTGGTTAAAGGCCAAGTTTAAGGACTGTATATGTAAGACATTATAGTCAACGAAAATTGGGATCAAATGGGGCTAGGGTTTTCGTTTTTAGTCCTAGGAGAGGGAGGCTGCTATCTGCTGTTTGGGATGTGTTCAAGGGTCTTAAGGGAGTCTAGTCATGGTCCTAGATGGGTTGTGCTAGGGCTGGAAAGGGAGCACATAGGCTGCATGTAACGCCCCAGATTTGACGACTGTCCTCACTGTATCAAGACGATTCTTTCCAGCGTGCTTATGTCCTCACTCACACGCACCCTGTGAAACTTCCCAAGAGGTCACTCATCCCAAAATTGCCCCAAGTCAAGCACGCTTAACTTTGGAGTTCTTATGTGATGAGCTACCGAAAAGAAGATGCACATTCGTGATATGAGTAGTACAAATCAAATCTTTTAAACCTTCTTCAACTGTACAGTCCATTACATTGAACAGTCTCGGAATCCATCTTATTCCCGTGTGGGTCGGTTCATTCATGTTCCCTCCACCTAGAAGCCTGCCAGGAGCAGCTTATTGTCCGTGCAACTGATGGCACCGGCGATCACCCCCCGCCCTCTTCGGCCCCGGGCCTCACATGCCCACCAGCTTCCGCTTGGTTCATCCCCGAACCACACCGTACTAAGAGAGGTCGGCTCTGATACCAACTTTAACGCCCCAGATTTGACGACTGTCCTCACTGTATCAAGACGAGTCTTTCCAGCGTGTTTATGTCCTCACTCACTCGCACCCTGGGAAACTTCCCAGGAGGTCACCCATCCCAAAATTGCCCCAAGTCAAGCACGCTTAACTTTGGAGTTCTTATGTAATGAGCTACCGAAAAGAAGATGCACCTTCGTGATATGAGTAGTACAAATCAAATCTTTTAAGCCCTCTTCAACTTTACAGTCCATTACATTGAACAGTCTCGGAATCCATCTCATTCCCGTGTGGGTCGGTTCATTCATGTTCCCTCCACCTAGAAGCCTGCCAGGAGCCGCTCATTGTCCGTGCAACTGATGGAACCGGCGATCACCTTCCGCCCTCTTCGGCCCCGGGCCTCACACTGCATGTCGTTTTGGGTTGGATAGGGCATGCAAGCGACGGGTTTGAGGACTGGTAATGTAAGGGCTGTAGAGGATGGTCCAATAGAGTCCTAAGGGTTTGATCATGGTCCTAGGAAGGGTACATAAGGACTGGTTGGGTCGGCCAAGTGCTAGGTTCGAGGAAACCTAGGGTTCGAACCAACTAGGGTTTTGAAAGATAAGTTCAGAAAATTCAGTAGCTTCCTAGGCTTGATCAAGGGTTATAAATGGTTTGATTTGGGTTGTATATGCTATGTTTAGGTGTTAATAAGCTATTAACAAGTTTGGTAAATTTTGGTTAAGTTTCGAGTCGATTCGGGTTAAAACTGAAACGTACGATTAAGATAGTAAAACGAATTGGGAAATTTGTCGAGAAACGTAAGTTTACGTCTAAGAAATATTTATGGGTGTACTTTAAGGTATTATGTTAAGTTTGGATGGATTTGGGTCATCGTTTTAAGGCCCAAAGATAAATTGGGAAAGTTAGAGTTTCAGGATCAAAACTGTCATTTTACACATGAAAAATTTTAGACGTCCTACCAGTGTCCTGAATGCTATAAGAGATGTTAAAATGTTTATTTTAAATGTTTATGCACTTTTATGATGAAATTTTAATGCTAAAAAAGTTTTGCATGCTTGGTTTAAAAGAAAAATGATATATATATATATATATATATATATATGAATTTTTAAAAGTGATGAAAGTTTGAAGGAGGTGACTTGATTGTGAATAATACAATGATATGCTGATATGTAAGGCCAATGCTCAGTTGACGGGTGAGAGTATCGCTGATGTCCCCGCCACCTGGTACCATGGTTATACGTAGATATATCCATCGAACTACAGCTGATACGAAATTCACTATTAATGATCTGAATTCAATAGAAGGAAAACGTATACATATATGATGATATGAAATATTTATGACGAAATGTTTAAAGTTATACATATTCATGAAAAGCTATTTTATTAAAAATATATTTCATTGTTGCTTATGAACGTATATGTGTTACTTGCTATCATGATTAAAGTGTACTGAATCAATAGATTCACTAAGTATGATCGATGCAGGTGAACATGATGTTGTTGATGATGGAGGACTTGATGGTTGAACTAGCTGGAATGATGTGCACATAACCCGAGAACCTTTGCTAGTATCAGCATTAAGATTACTTTAAAGATTTTATGACTTATATGCTTTTGAGTGGTTTTGAGAGATCTAAGAGTTTATGCTTTATTTGAAAATGTTACGTTTAGGTTTGGTTTGACGGTTTACGATTTGATGTGTTCAATTGCATTTTTGGATTTTCAAGTAATTAGTTGGTGAGTTTATTTTAAATGGTGCAAAAGTATTTTAGAGGTGTATATATGTATGTATCCATTTCGGCCGAAGCGAGTTTTAAGAAGAACAAAAAAATTCTAGCATATCTTAAAGAAAAATAAGTAGTGGATGTTTCAATGCAATTCATAAGATGAATACATGCTCTATCCTCAAAGTTTCGAACAACTCATTCACGATGGTTTCTGAATATTGGAAGCTGCACCCAAAAACTTCCTAAGGTCTGAAGCATCCAGCATCTTGAACATAGAAACCATGGCCTCATATATATATATATATATATATATATGATACGATATTATTTGATAGACATGACATGCCACAAGTAAATATTTCATTAATGTCATTTAAAAAATTTGAAAAGTCAAAAAATGAGTTTTGGCAGTTCATATATTTGTTTTAAATAATGAATTTAAGAATATATAATAACCATTAGGACAATAAATTCAAAGTAAAAATTTAAAAATATGTAAATAATTAAATTTAGACCGTTGAAAAATGATTAATATGTCTTAGGAAGAAACATTGAGAGCATATGATAAAATCAAACTTCCAGAGTTTCTAACCGAAGTGGTTAGAGTTGTATTCTAGTTTGATTAACCCTTTTTGTTAGCTCGACTTTTTTTCCCCTTGAATATATGCATTAACTCAAATCAATTAAACCAAGTACACTAAGGAAATAAGAAAACATAGAGTCTGGTAATTGTTATTTTTAAATATCAGCGGCTTGGTTGCCTATTCAAATGTATTCCAGCCTAATATCATTCTTCATTTTATGTTCTCAGATGAAATGATATTTGATATCAATGTATTTGGTCCAAAATGCAAGACAAGATTTTAGGTGATCATTATGACACTTGTAGTTCACATAATTTCGGAGACTCAACGACTTGAATTCAATAATCTCTTAATTGTAGTTGAATCTAAATTAGTTTTTCACAACAACAGCCAATGGCTAGATTTTCTGCTTTAGTCATTGATGTTGTGAGGCCCAGGGCCGAAGAGGGCGGGGGGTGATTGACGGTGCCATGAGGATGCACGAATAATGAGCGGCTCCTGGCAGGCTTCTAGGCGGAGGGAACATGAATGAACCGATCTTACACCGGAAGGAGAGGGATTCTGAAATTATTCAGGTATGAGACTGTGCAGTTGAGGAGGGCTTAAAATATTTGATTGTTACTACTCATATCAAGAAGGTGCATCTTCTTTTCGGTAGCTTATCGCATAGGTACTCCCAAGTTAAGCGTGCTTGACTTGGGGCAATTTTGAGATGGGTGACCCCCTGAGAAGTTTTCTTGGGTGCGCATGAGTGATGACATAAGCACGCTGAAAAGACTCGTTTTGGTATAGTGGGGACAATCGTTGAATCTGGGACGTTACAGATGTGGCAATATATGTTTGCTTCTTGTTCAACCAAAAGATCAGTCTGTCTCCTAAGAACTGACATGATCCACTGGTGTTTTGCTGATCGATCTTGCCACCTGCATAATCTGCATATGAATATCTAATAAGGTTAGAACTTGAGTATATGGGATAACAAAGACTCACACATAGAGTTCTTTTAAGATAGTAAGTATGTGTTTAGCAGCAATATAGTGATATTGCTTAGGATTAGCTTAAAAGCGAGCACATAAACAAAGAAAAAACATTATGTCTAGCCGGCTGACGATCAGATATAAAAGTGATCCAATTAACCCTCTGTACATTGTGATGTCTACTGAAATTTTTCCTTCATTTTTATCTAGTTTGATTGATGAACTCATCGGATTAGCAGCCACATTACAATTTTCCATGCCAAATTTCTGTAATAAGTCTTTGATATATTTGGCTTGTTGATGAAAATGTCTATTTCTAGCTATTTTACTTACAATCTAAGGAAGAATGTTAATTCTCTCATCATGCTCATATAAAACCATTTTTGCATAATCTTAGAGAATCTCTCACAAAGTTTAGGGTTAGTGGAACCAAATATTATATAATCAACATAAATTTGCACAAACAATAAATGATCAGCTTCAGTGAATCTAAACAATGTTCTATCTATGGTTCAAATTATAAATTCATACTCAAGAAAGAATTTAGTCAATACCATGCACGAGGAGTTTGCTTTAGACCATACACTATCTTATCATGTTTATAAACATAACATGGATGAATATGACTAACAAAACCAGGGCACTAATCAACACACACTTCTTCATTTAATAAACCGTTAAGAAATGTTGAGTTAACATCTATTTGATAGAATTTAAAGTCTTTAAATCCAGCAAATTCAAGAAATATTCTAATGGCCTCAAGTCTAATTGCAAGAGCAAATGATTCATCAAAATCTATGTCTTCTTATTGTCAATAACCTTGAGCTATAAATCTAACTTTATTTCTTAAAACCGATCCATTCTTTTCCATTTTATTCTTAAATAGCCAATTAGTTCCTATAACATTTAGATTGGTCAGTCGAGGAACTAGATGTCAAACCTTAATTTCCTCAAACTGATTAAGTTCTTCATGTATTGTACTTATCCAGTTAAAAAATCATAAGGCCTCATCAATTTTATCAGGTTCAAGTTGGGACACAAAGGCATCATGCATGAATTCATCTATAATTTGTTTTTAGTTCTAAAAGAAGTTGTCGTATTGCCGATAACCAACTCGAGTGGATAATTCTTGTTCCACTGGAGGCTTGGTCCAAATAGATTTGGATCTGGTTGTTGAACTATTGGATTTTCATTAGCTTCAGTGTCATCCTCTTCTTGATGTATTCCGAGCTGGTGATTAATCATTGGCTCGAATTCTTCAGTGGTCGGATTTTATGTATGTTCTTCATGGATTACTTGACTTGCTTGAGGGATGATTCCAACCGTTCTTCTTAAATATATCTCATGATCTCATTTAGAATAAAGGTTATTAGCAACAAATATGTTGCTCAAATCATGTATATTGCTACTACTATTATCATGACAGATAGAAGATTCATCAAATATTACATCCACAGATTATTCAACGATTAGAGTTCTATAATTATGTATTATATAAGCTTTGTTAACAAAATAATATCCTAAGAACATAGCTTAAGAACACACCAGAATAATATTTAGCATTAAAAGAGGTTAAATGAGTTTTTCCATTAATGTTAATGAAACACTTATAAAAAAATATGCGGAAATATGATATTTATGTTGTTTTACTGTCTAGATATCATAGAGAGTATTTTCATTATTAATGTTAATCACTACTCTGTTCTATATATAACATGCAATGTTGATAGATTTTGCCCAAATCCTTTGATAGATTTCAGATTTAGCTAGCATGGTTTGAGTCGCTTCTTAGAGTGTTTGTTCTGAGGCCATATTGTAGTTGAAAGATCATGCTTAATGTCATTGTCTTCTAGATTGGTTGAAAGGAGTCTATTAATGAATTCAGTGCCTCTGTCACTCCTTATCATATTCACCATGATGGTTCTTTCTATTTGTAATATTTTTAAGAACTTGATGAGTTGGGCAGTGGTCTAATCTTTAGAACATAGGAAGATCACCCATGTAAATCGTGAAAAATCAACAATAATTATCAGATTATAATTCTTTCTCCATAAGCTCATCACGGGTATTTTACCTAATATGTCCATGCGTCAGAGTTCCAGACATCAAGTAGTTGAGGTACTTTGTTTGTTCTTGAAAGTAGATATGACCTGTATAACTAACTGAAATGAAGAAAAAAAGCTTATCAATGTAGGCTACCCTAAGACCAAATTTTCTTTCTAAGATTGGCAATTGATTTGAAATTCGAATGATTAAATCGATTTTGCAAAAGACAATTCTTATTTCCATCCAAGGCAAAAAAACTTGTGGGAGCATTTAGGTTTTCATCATTCCATATAAATTTATAAGTATTTTTTTCTCTTAGTCTATTTAGCATAATATCACAATTTTCATATTTAGCAGTGCAATTGTGTTTATGAAATTCGACAGAGTAACAATTATCACAAAGTTGGCTAATACTATTCAAATTGTACCACAAATTTTCAATCAATAAAACATCTTCAATGATTACCTTGTCATGGATAATTTTACCCATAACCACGGCTTTACCCTTTGAGTTATCACCGAATGTGATTCTTTTACCTTTGTGGTCAATGACTCAGGATAATAACATGATGTCACCGGTCATGTGTCTGGAGCATCCAATGTCCATAAATTAGGAAGATTCTTTAAGAATCTTCTTTTTTATTACCTAAAATAATTGAAATAAGATTTTGGTATCCAAATCTAGTTGGGTCCTGAACAGATTAACCCTTTAAGGACCCACACTCTCTCACCTAATGTTGTTCAGGCCGTTCATTTTCCCATTTATTCTATATCTCTTTTGAATAGGTCTACAGTTGTGGTAATGACTAGACTTCACTTTCACAGATTAATGTCTGGCTGGACTTGGTTTTCTGCGAGACCAGTTCGAACCGTTGTGACGGCTTGACTTGATCATGTTTTAAACCATGTCCTATAGGACTTAGAACTCTCCGGTTCTATCTAACCTAAACCACGGTGCTTGCCCCTGTTTTCAAATCTTAAATTTTGTTTGGTTGAGCTTCTGGTTGATTATGTTCATATATCGTGCTAGATCGAACAAATTTTATCATCTTAGACTTGCCTTTGTTTAGACACGATTGAATATTTACCTTAAAAGGACTGCACTCATTGTTTCCGAACTCTATATTTTTGCAATGTGTTCATCTTCTTAGTGCAGGCAGAAGACTTGTTCCAAACATTGACTAGAAGTGTCAATTATTTACTTTCATTTAAAGTTGCTTGGAACACTCTTCGCATATTATCATTTTCAGCCCCTAGCAGATTGATTTTTACTTTCTGACCATCGACTTTTTTTGTGTGCTTCAAACAACTAGAATTTTTTGACTTATCTTTCGGTTTTTTTGCTTTTTAATTTAGCTTCATTGAATAATTACGAAAGCCTTTTATACTCATCTACCATATCATGTAGTTTCGTGACAAGATCCTTTGTGTACATCATTAGAATCAAAATCAAATACTATGTAATCAGAAGATTACAACTTGACTTCAATGGTCTCTGGATTGATATCTGGCATGAGACACTGGACCTTCTCACCATCACTCTCGCTGGTATATGTCTCTGAATTTGATCGTTTTGAGTCTGGATCAGCCCATTTGCTCATACTCTCTTCATCAACCAACACTTTCAGGTCCTTTTTCTAGTAAGATCTTTTCTCGTCTTTGGACCGTCTTCTCTCAAATGGTTTCTTATCGTCTTTCTTCAGCTGTTGCAATCTGCAATGTAATGACCTAGCTTTCCACGATTAAAGCAAGTTTGATTATAATCATATTGATCTTTTTTACGATATGAACTGAATTTTGACTGGTTTTCCTTCATAAATTTTCCAATTTTGTTTACAAATAAAGATATAGCCACATTGCTTATTTTTTCAACATATTTTATACTAAAAGCTTCTTCATTGGCGGTTGGAATTGGGGCTTTGGCGGCTAAATCTTTGGTTGGTTTTGAAGTGAATGACTCCTCTTCTGTCAAAATATCCAGCTCAAACTCATAGGCTTTAAGATGAGCAAACAAGTTGTGAAACTCAAGTTTTTTTAGACCCTTGGGCTTGAGTTTGTTGAGATCCTTGGACTCTCTCATAGCCATCGTCTTTACACACATTCTCTGAGCAGTACTCTCATAACCTTCAAAGTAATTTTGAGGTTAGAATATTTTTTACCAAGAGAATTCAATTCATTAATGATACTAAGAAACTGTTAATCAAACTCATTAAGTCTCGTTGGGTTTCTTCTTGGTATTATTGAACTTCTGGATTGCAACAGTCAACTAGTTCTCCTTGATTTGATTGTTGTCTTCACAAAGTTGGGTCAGCTTCTCCCATATTTCTTTAGTTGTTGAGGAAGTTTTGATTTTGTATTCCAACATGTTCTAGTTTAGGGACTTATAAAAGATGTCTTTGGCCACATTGTCAAGGTTTTCTTTCTTAATGTGATCTGCAGTCCATTCAGACAGTGATTTTCGTCCATCTGTGGTTCATCCTTGATCAGTGAAACTCTTGTATGGGCTTTCAAGATCTTGATTAGACCATCGGTTATGACATATCACATGTCATCATCTTGGGCTCTTAAGTGTGCCTGCATACGTATTTTTCAATCATCGTAGTCTTGTTTAAAAAACACTTAATCTTGTTAAAATATGTCATTTTAAAATGTAGCTATCAGAGTTCAAGAAAAAACCCGCTCTAATACCACTTACTCGGATTACATTAGAATTTAGAAGGGGTGAATAATCTCTTTTAATAATTTCTAAACTTTGAACCGTTCTTAACAAATGTTAGGTTGTAAAGAGATATTATTGAACGCCTAGTTTTGTTGTACAACTGAAAAATGAGTAAGTTTGTAAACGATTCTGCTTGATTAGTGATGAACTATATAAAGAAATTTGGTTATTTAACAAGAAATGGCTTTAAAAAATATTTGCAAGAATGTAAAGTGTTATGCAATAACACAAGTATTTTATGGATGTTCGGGGATAAAACTCTTACATCACTCCTTCTACTTAGGAAGATTTCCATTAAAAGATTTTGATTTTACAACATCTTATAACAAACCACTTCAACTAGAACTTATCACTGCCTAAGATGAAACTCTTAGTGACCACTTTACAAATCTGGATATTTAAAAACCTTCGGTTCACCTGAAAATAATACAATATCCCAACAGTCAGTCTTGACGGCTTGAGTTGTTGGTGTAGCACAAAACAATTGAAACGTCCCTTACTTTAATTTTAAAATCCTAATAATTTTTTTATAAACTATAAAATTAGCACGACTTATTTAAAATAACTCAACATTTAAAAATCTTAAATGCATAAAATTCCATAAAACATCAACCACCAAAATCATGTCAACTTTTAAAATTCTCCAAAACTAAACTGCAAAATAAAGCATAAAATCTCTAAATAAATAATCCTCAAAATCTTTACGTAAACTTTAAAATACTAAGAAAATGCGGAAATAAACGTCCCTCGATAGTGAACTGCCGGACTCGATCCATTCAAGCATCACCGCCTCCCTCAATATCATCCTCACATGCAACCATCCAAACCTAGTGAGTCTAATGACTCAGCACGTTCTAACCATGCGTAACAAATAATACATATACAGGCACATGCATAAAAATCATACTTTTATTTAAAATAAGCTAACATAAATTTGTAAGCGTAAATAAATCATAAACCATTAAATCGTAAAGATTTCCATCATCGTATATCATTTTGCGTTAAGTTTGATCCTTGAAAGTGACTAGATGTAATCACATCATCATGCGGTTGACTGATCAATCTTAGCTCACCAATGTGCATGGGGGCGGCGTCAGTAACTTTCATCACTGGGCCTCGGCCAAAAGTGGAAATACGATCTTCGGGCTCTTTCTGGGGCCTTCTCCCGTAAACAGGCTCTCTCTGGGGCCTTCTACTTCACGATATACCCAATCTTATTGTAGAACCCGTAACTTAGACTACGTATAAACCATGCATTATTGGTGGCTTGGTCCATGGTGCATCGGTTTTTAAATCAAACGCAAGAACAGCCCCTTTCCCCATTTCGGCCTTTCCTTGGTACAGCATATGAGTTTCGGTTTTGGTGGTTTGGTGTTGATCTTGGTTGGCCTATGGCCCTTAGCCATGGTTCATACCATACCCCTAGATGTCTAGGTTGTGCCATGGTCAATGAAATGGCCACTGGAACGACACGAGACAGCAAGCAAAGCAAAACACCACACGCGCATGCAAAGGTGCTCTCGGGTGAATCGTTTCGATTGTTGCTGGAATATTCCGAATTGTGGCTGGTCTAAAGCCCTTAGCCATGGTTCGAATCATTCCTTGGGACGTCGGTAAGAGGTGTTGGTCGGTGGTTCAAGCCCCAATGGCCATTAGCCTCGCAAACGACGCAAGCAAACCAAAGCACGGTTGCTGTATTTTTGGACAGCAACTTGCTGTGTCGGTTCGGAGGTTCGTTTGAGTTCTTGGTGGGCTTTTAGCCTATGGCCTTGGACTGGACAGTGCCTCATTGAGTTTGGAAGGTCATGTCTTTGACCTTTCTCATTCGGATCATTTTTGAGGTCGTACAATAAGATTGGGTATATCGTGAAGTAGAAGGCCTTATCCATGGTTCGAATCATTCACGGTTTTGCTTGTTTTTGTACCTTCAGTTGGTTGGCTCGATTCCAGGCTCCCAAGGCGACATCTAGACATGTTCTAGGATGGATTAGGATCACTTTAGTCCAGTACTTCAACCCCCATGCTTGCTGAAAATTCGAAAATGCCAGCAACTCCATTGGTGTCCATTTGTGTTCGAAAAAAAATTCAGTTTGCTGTCATGAGGAGAAAGGATCTGATCTTGGCTGCCCCAAGGGCCTATAGCCATGGTTAGATCACTTCCCTAGCATGTCTAAGACGTGAAGAAGTCGTCTTTTTGGTGGCTTGGTCCATGGTGCATCGGTTTTTAAATCAAACACAAGAACAGCCCCTTTCCCCATTTCGGCCTTTCCTTGGTACAGCATATGAGTTTCGGTTTTGGTGGTTTGGTGTTGATCTTGGTTGGCCTATGGCCCTTAGCCATGGTTCATACCATACCCCTAGATGTCTAGGTCGTGCCATGGTCAATGAAATGGCCACTGGAACGACACGAGACAGCAAGCAAAGCAAAACACCACACGCGCATGCAAAGGTGCTCTCGGGTGAATCGTTTCGATTGTTGCTGGAATATTCCGAATTGTGGCTGGTCTAAAGCCCTTAGCCATGGTTCGAATCATTCCTTGGAACGTTGGTAAGAGGTTTTAGTCCGTGGTTCAAGCCCCAATGGCCATTAGCCTCGCAAACGACGCAAGCAAACCAAAGCACGGTTGCTGTATTTTTGGACAGCAACTTGCTGTGTCGGTTCGGAGGTTCGTTTGAGATCTTGGTGGGCTTTTTGCCTATGGCCTTGGACTGGACAGTGCCTCATTGAGTTTGGAAGGTCATGTCTTTGACCGTTCTCATTCGGATCATTTTTGAGGTCGTACGAGAATTTACGGTGCGATGTGCCAAATTGACTCTCGAAAGAGCGTTTCATGTTTTGGCCTCCATTCACCTATATTTCGGCCTTCACCATTTTAGGAGCATTATTTTATCATTTTAGGCGTATTTTAATCATGACTACATGACGGTTCAGTGTTGGTTTGGGTTGGTTCGGAGTCATGATTAAATACGAAGTCGGTAGGCATAATTGTCACATTTTAGAATGTTATTGCATAGTTTGGTTCCATAAATCTATTGCATATTTTTCATGACATATTTAGGTTGCAGCGAGCCTGGGAGCGATCCAATCCAAGCAGTAAATTATTTCAGGATATTTAATTGTGTCATTTAATTATATTACATGCATAAATATATAAAATGTTCATTTTTGAGATTATGCGATATTGCTTGTGGCCATTACACTATCATGGGATTATTGCTAAATCCGGTCGTCAGTTACCGGTCAGTTGAGTTTGTTTCACTTAGTATACAGTGGCTACAGTCTGATCAGACGTTTACTATTTTACCCGGTCGCCAGTTACCGGTCATGGGAGCATTTTATTATCCGGTCGCCAGTTACCGGTCAGTTTCAGTGCAGGGGCCACTTGCGTATACCATAATCTCACCAGGAAAATTATTACAAGCTATTTCAGTACAGGGCTCCAAGGAGAAAACATTTTTACCATGATATTTTCAGTTCAGTTATGTACGTATTATAATTAATCATGACACGACACTTTTACGATATGCCTCATGACATGACATTTTTATTCCATGAAATTTTACTATAGTATTTACTCGTTATTTACGATATATGCATGTTGAGTCTTTAGACTCACTAGACTTGATTGTTGTAGGTTCTGATGATGCCGGGGCCGAGGGCGGGGACCAGTGAGCATGCTCGAGGCGGCAGTAGTAGGACCCGAAGACCTCAGTTCAGCATTTATTTTTAATTGATGGCTCAAACATTTTAATTATTGTTGGAAAAACTTTTTACTGTTATTTCAAAAATGTTAATTCTTCCGCTGCCACATTGAACATCAAACTTTATTGATAAGTTTATTTTATGATTGAGGTATTTTAATTATTTTATAAAGAAAAATTTTAAATTTTTCCGCAAATTTCCAAGTACGGATTTTTAGGCTCTTATAGATGGTATCAGAGCGGTGGTTTTGTATAGGGTTGTACTACTACTGACCACGAGAAGCTCATGAAGTCACGTCTTCTGTCTGTAAGTTTATATTTACGCATTTTCTTTAAAGTATGAATTATTTTCTTAACGGCATGATTTCATGAAGCATTTTATGTCCAGATTCATTTTATTTATTCAGTATTTAAATTTAAATAAATTATGGGATTATGCATGTTAGTTACGTATGGGTTATGTATGGAACAGTATGCCCCCTAGACGCACCCTTGAGCGCCCTACTGAGGATGAGCCTCGCCGAGAGGACAGAAAGGAGCCGAGGCAGGAGAGAGACTTACCACCTCCACCTCCACCGGACATGAATGCCCAGATGTTAGCTGGGATGACTCAGTTCTTTGCACAGTTTGCGGGGAACCATGCTGTGGCGACCAGGCCGACGGGGCCCGAGGCTGTCTACGAAAGATTCATGAAGATGCGTCCGAAAGAGTTCTCTGGGACGTCTGACCCCATGATTGCTGAGGGCTGGATCAAGTCCCTCGAGGTTATCTTCGAGTTCATGGAGCTTGGAGATGCAGACAGAGTCCGATGTGCCACATACTTATTCGGAGGAGATGCCCGCTTATGGTGGGAAGGAACATCGGTAGCCCTGAACATGGCTACGCTGAGTTGGGTACGCTTCACGGAGGTGTTCTACTCCAAATACTTTGCTGAGGAAGTGCGCACCAGGTTGACCACTGAGTTTATGAGCTTGAGGCAAGGAGATATGACTGTTACGGAGTTCATCCGTAAGTTCGAGAGGGGTTGTCATTTTGTACCCCTGATTGCAAACAATGCTAGAGCCAAGATGATGCATTTTCTGGTGGGTCTACGGCCGATCTTGCACCGTGATGTTAGGGTGTCGGACCCTACTTCTTATGAGGTCGCTGTCTCCAAAGCCCTAGCCGCAGAGCAGGATCAGTGTGACATCGAGAGAGATCGCTTGGGAAAGCGACCAGCCCAGGTACCGCACCGCCCTCCTCCTCAGCAGCATCAGCAGCAGAACAAGAGGCCTTTTCACGGACCGCCTAGAAACAGAGGCCAGCAGCAGCAGCAGCAGCAGCGGGGACGCCCAGCCCCGAGGGCTCCTGAGCGCCCAGTCTGTCCTAAGTGTTCACGTCGCCATCCTGGAGCATGTTTGTACGGCTCAGGAAAGTGTTATAGGTGTGGTAGTCCAGACCACTTATTTCTGCAGTGCCCTCAGAGGAACCTGCCTACCCAGGGCAGAGTGTTTGCTCTCCATGCTACGGAGACGAACCCCGATACTATGCTGATGACAGGTACCTTATGCTTTGAGTCAGCATTTGGAGCTTAATGTTTTGGGTTAATATTTTGAACATAGAATTGCGATAGGATTGCATGCCCTACTTTGTAATATTTTGGAAATTAAAGTTAGAATAACTTCAACCTTTGCATGTCTATAAGTTTAGTCTTTGTAACTATTGGGTTCAACTTAGAGTTCCGATCTTTCAGGGAGAATTTTTATATCCGGTTTCGCTACGAAGGCCTTGATAGATTCAGGGGCCACTCACTCATTCATTTCAGAGGTCTTTGCTAATTTCCTCAAAGTTAAGACCATTGGGCTAGATATAGCCTATTCCGTAGTACTGCCGTCTGGCGAGGAGATGGCAGCCACCAGTGTGATCCGAGACATAGATCTTGAGCTCCATGGCAACCTTGTTTATGCGGATCTGATCGTACTGCCGATGCCAGAGTTTGACATTATACTAGGGATGGATTGGCTACTGCGGAACAGAGATTTGATTGACTTCCAGCGGAGATCTGTTCTAGTCCGACCGCCTGGAATGACGCAGTTCTTATTTGAGCCAGACAGGTACTTTCCTCTACCACGTATTATTCCATATGTTCAGGCTAGGAATCTCATGCATAGAGGGTGTCGGGCATTTCTAGCAACTTTTGTATCTGTCCCCAAGGCGCCCAATCAGTCAGCCTCAGATGTTCCGATCGTTAGAGACTTCTTAGACGTTTTTCCTGAGGACGTCTCTGGTATGCCACCTGAGAGAGAGGTGGAGTTTTCCATCGAGCTTATGCCAGGTACATCTCCGATCTCAAAAACACCATACCGACTTGCACCGACAGAGATGGCAGAGCTTAAGAAGCAGATTCAGGAACTTCTTGACGAGGAGTTCATTCGCCCTAGTTTCTCACCTTGGGGCGCGCCAGTCTTGTTTGTTAAGAAGAAAGATGGCACGATGAGGCTTTGTATTGACTATCGGGAGTTGAACAGGGTTACAGTGAAGAATAAATACCCACTTCCGAGGATTGAGGATCTGTTTGACCAGTTGCAGGGAGCTTCAATTTTCTCCAAGATTGATCTGCGTTCCGGGTATCACCAGTTGAAGGTGAGAGATGCTGATGTTTCAAAGACAGCTTTCAGGGCTCGTTATGGTCACTACGAGTTTCTTGTGATGCCGTTCGGTTTGACGAATGCGCCAGCGATCTTCATTGATCTCATGAATCGCGTATTTTAGCCATACCTCGACCAGTTTTTGATAGTGTTCATAGATGAAATTCTTGTCTACTCCAAGAATCGGGAGGATCACAGCAGGCATCTGACCACAGTGTTGCAGACCTTGCAGAAACACAAATTATTCGCAAAGTTCAGTAAATGCGAATTCTGGTTAGAGAAGGTGGCGTTCTTAGGCCACATTGTTTCCAGCAGTGGCATTGAGGTAGACCCAGCGAAAGTTGCAGCAGTCAGAGATTGGGTTGTGCCGCAGAATGCATCAGAGATCCGCAGTTTTCTTGGCTTAGCAGGATATTATCGGAAGTTCATTAAGGGATTCTCTTCGATTGCAGTTCCACTCACAGCACTGACAAAGAAGAATGTGAAATTTGTTTGGAGCGAGGAGTGTCAGAAGAGCTTCGATACTTTGAAGCAAGCTCTTATCTCAGCACCAGTTTTGGCCGTTCCGTCAGGTTCCGGTGAGTTTGTTCTGTATACCGATGCTTCGAAGCTCGGTCTTGGCGCCGTATTGATGCAGCATGGGAAGGTGATAGCATATGCTTCCAGAGAGTTGAAGACTCATGAGAAGAACTACCCTACCCATGATCTAGTGTTGGCCGCAGTAGTTTTTGCCTTGAAGATTTGGAGGCATTATCTGTATGGAGAGAAGTGCCAGATCTTTACCGACCACAAGAGCCTCGAGTATTTCTTTACGTAGAAGGAGCTGAACATGCGTCAGAGGCGTTGGTTGGAGCTTGTGAAGGATTATGACTGTGACATTAGCTACCACCCGGGTAAAGCTAATGTAGTTGCGGATGCATTGAGCAGAAAAGTCGCAGTGATGGCTCATTTGACAGTGTCGAGACCTCTTCAGATTGAGATGCAGAGGTTTGATCTTGAGACTTATCCTAAAGTTAGAGTTCCCCGTCTATCTACCTTGACCATTCAGTCTTCCCTTTTGGACCGTAGTCGCAGTGGTCAGTCAGCAGATGAGCAGTTGGCCAAGTGGAAGCAGAGAGATGAGGCCAAGGGCAGTGTCTTGTATTCAGTCAGTGATGGTATTGTGAGGTACCGAGACAGGATGTGGGTTCCCAGCAGTGGTTCTATTCGAGCAGATATTCTATCGGAGGCCCACATGTCCCCATACTCCATTCATCCAGGGAGTACGAAGATGTACAAATATCTGCAGCTATTGTATTGGTGGCCAGGGATGAAGAAAGACATCAGACGATTTGTATCCGAGTGTCTGACTTGCCAGTTGGTGAAGACCGAGCATCAGAGACCAGCAGGTTTGCTCAAGCCTCTTCCTATTCCCGAGTGGAAGTGGGAGAATGTCACCATGGATTTTATGACCGGTTTGCCGAGGTCAGCCAGAGGATCGAATGCCATCTGGATGATTGTAGATCGTCTTACCAAATCATCGCATTTCTTGCCTATTAAGACGACTTTCACCATGGTTCAGTATGCGGAGTTGTATATCCGAGAGATAGTCCGACTTAATGGCATTCCAGTATCTATCGTATCTGATAGAGATCCCAGATTCACTTCCTCGTTTTGGAAGAGTTTACATTCGACTATGGGTACGAAGTTGCTGTTTAGCACAGCTTTCCATCCGCAGACAGATGGGCAGTCAGAGCGAGTCATTCAGATTTTGGAGGATCTTCTCCGTGCTTGCGTCATTGATTTCTCTGGGAGTTGGGAGTCGAACTTGCCACTGGTAGAGTTCACCTACAACAACAGCTTCCAGTCTTCCATTGGTATGGCTCCGTATGAAGCACTATATGGCCGCAAGTGTAGATCTCCTATTCATTGGGATGAAGTAGGAGAGAGAGCAGAGTTGGGTCCAGAGATTATTCAGCAGACTGTCGACGTAGTAACCCGGATCCGTGAGAGAATGAGGACTGCTCAGAGTCGACAGAAGAATTATGCAGATCAGAGGAGGAGAGATTTAGAGTTTGCTGTCGACGACCATGTCTTTGTGAAGGTGGCACCTATGAAGGGTGTCATGAGATTTGGCAAGAAAGGGAAGCTCAGTCCGAGATTCATTGGACCATTTGAGATCCTTGACAGAGTTGGGACGCTAGCTTATCGTGTGGCTCTTTCGTCGAATCTGGCCGGGGTACACAATGTCTTTCACGTCTCTATGCTAAGGAAGTACATGGCGAATCCTTCGCATGTCTTGAACTTCGAGCCGTTGCAGCTTACTCCGAACTTATCTTATGAGGAGAGACCAGTGCAGATCCTAGACAGGCAGGAGAAGAAGCTTCGGAACAAGCTGGTTAAGCGAGTCAAAGTCAGATGGCTCAACCATTCAGAGGAGGAAGCTACATGGGAGTCTGAGTTGGAGATGAGAGATCGTTACCCCGAGTTAGTCGGTGAGTTTTAATTTCGAGGACGAAATTTATTTTAAGGGGGGAAGGATTGTAGAACCCGTAACTTAGACTACGTATAAACCATGCATAATTCTAGTATTTAAATTAAAAATGATTTTTTTGTTGCATGAGTATTTAAAGTTAATTATTTTATTATTTCATGCAGTAGTTTGATTTTTACCATTTCAGTTATTTCAGTGAGGCCGGACTGGAGTTGGAGTTTTGAGATAAAATTTAAGATTCAAGAAACATTTCCAGAATTTATTTTAGCTAGCAAGTAAGTTCATTTAAGTTAATAAGGAAGTTTGAGGATTTAATTTAATTACTTGAGGTGAATAGGAAAATAAGCTCATTTAAGTTACTTAATTAAGAGATTAATTCAATAAATTAATTAAGGAATAGATAAGGCTCTTAAGGTGTTAATATTTAGTAACTAAACAATTTCTCCCCTTCATTTTATTGTGTATTTTCGGCCCTTAATAGATTAAGCATTACCATGCCAACTCATCACCCTTTTGACCCATTCTTTTTGGTGATTAACATGCTAATCTTTCTTTTATTATTAGTCCACCTTAATTAATTAATTATTGAGCATTATCCTAACCTCTCCTAGCCTTGCATGTTCGGCCACTTGCATTCTAGAATCATCCAACATATCATTTGATAGCAACCATAATTCAAATTTCAAAACTAGTAGACTTGGTTTTGCTTGTTCCCCATTATATGGCAACCACTCCCTCACTCCCCTAACCAATATTATCCTCCCCTCTCCACCAAATTCAGAGTGTATGTGAGAAGAAAAAAAAAATCATGAGGTTCATAGCTTTTAAGAGGAGAGAAATCGAGCAAGGTAGACAAGAAAGCTAGATCGCACCACTCCTTCGCGCCGCGTCGTCGTCGTTTCGTTCGTTTTCTTTCAAAACGAAACCAGGCATGCATATATTCTTCCTTGACTCTTCAGTCAAATCCTAATATCAATTATTTTCATTGCATGATCATGTTTTATTAATCAAAAACCGAAATACTTCAGCATTTTCAGAAAACTTCACATGCAGAATTTTCGAATTTCATGATGCAGCTTCACGGTTTTGCTTGTTTTTGTACCTTCAGGTGGCTGGCTCGATTCCAGGCTCCCAAGGCGACATCTAGACATGTTCTAGGATGGATTAGGATCACTTTAGTCCAGTACTTCAACCCCCATTCTTGCTGGAAATTCGAAAATGCCAGCAACTCCATTGGTGTCCATTTGTGTTCGAAAAAAAATTCAGTTTGCTGTCATGAGGAGAAAGGATCTGATCTTGGCTGTCCCAAGGGCCTATAGCCATGGTTAGATCACTTACCTAGAATTTCTAAGACGTGACTAAGTCGTCCTTTTGGTGGCTTGGTCCATGGTGCATCGGTTTTTAAATCAAACGAAAGAACAGCCCCTTTCCCCATTTCGGCCCTTCCTTGGTACAGCATATGAGTTTCGGTTTTGGTGGTTTGGTGTGGATCTTGGTTGGCCTATGGCCCTTAGCCATGGTTCATAACATACCCCTAGATGTCTAGGTCATGTCATGGTCAATCAAATGGCCACTGGAATGACACGAGACAGCAAGCAAAGCAAAACACCACACGCGCATGCAAAGGTGCTCTCGGGTGAATCTTTTTGATTGTTGCTGAAATATTCCGAATTGTGGCTGGTCTAAAGCCCTTAGCCATGGTTCGAATCATTCCTTGGAACGTTGGTAAGAGGTTTTGGTCGGTGGTTCAAGCCCCAATGGCCATTAGCCTCGCAAACGACGCAAGCAAACCAAAGCACGGTTGCTGTATTTTTGGACAGCAACTTGCTGTGTCGGTTCGGAGGTTCGTTTGAGTTCTTGGTGGGCTTTTAGCCTATGGACTTGGACTGGACAGTGTCTCATTGAGTTGGGAAGGTCATGTCTTCAACCGTTTGTCATTCGGATCATTTTTGAGGTCGTACGAGAATTTACGGTGCGATGTGCCAAATTGACTCTCGAAAGAGCGTTTCATGTTTTGGCCTCCATTCACCTAGATTTCGGCCCTCACCATTTTAGGAGCATTATTTTATCATTTTAGGCGTATTTTAATCATGACTACATGACGGTTCAGTGTTGGTTCGGGTTGATTCGGAGTCATGATTAAATACGAAGTCGGTAGGCATAATTGTCACATTTTAGAATGTTATTGCATAGTTTGGTTCCATAATTCTATTGCATATTTTTCATGACATATTTAGGTTACAGCGAGCCTGGGAGCGATCCAATCCAAGCAGTTAATTATTTCAGGATATTTAATTGTGTCATTTAATAATATTACGTGCATAAATATATAAAATGTTCATTTTTGATATTATGCGATATTGCTTGTGGCCATTACACTATCATGGGATTATTGCTAAATCCGGTCGCCAGTTATCGGTCAGTTGAGTTTGTTTCACCCAGTATACTGTGGCTACAGTCTGATCAGACGTTTACTATTTTACCCGATCGCCAGTTACCGGTCATGGGAGCATTTTATTATCCGGTCGCCAGTTACCGGTCAGTTTCAGTGTAGGGGCCACTTGCGTATACTATAATCTCACCAGGAAAATTATTACAGGCTATTTCAGTACAGGGCTCCAAGGAGCTAACATTTTTACCATGATATTTTCAGTTCAGTTATGCACGTATTATAATTAATCATGACACGACACTTTTACGATATGCCTCATGACATGACATTTTTATTCCATGAAATTTTACTATAGTATTTACTCGTTATTTACGATATATGCATGTTGAGTCTTTAGACTCACTAGACTTGATTGTTGTAGGTTTTGATGATGCCGGGGCCGAGGGCGGGGACCAGTGAGCATGCTCGAGTCGACAGTAGTAGGACCCGAGGACCTCAGTTCAGCATTTATTTTTAATTGATGGCTCAAACATTTTAATTATTGTTGGAAAAACTTTTTACTGTTATTTCAAAAATGTTAATTCTTCCGCTGCCACATTGAACATCAAACTTTATTGATCAGTTTATTTTATGATTGATGTATTTTAATTATTTTAAAAAGAAAAATTTTAAATTTTTCCGCAAATTTCCAAGTACGGACTTTTAAGCTCTTATACTTATCATATCATAATTGTCACAGTCAATTCACATCCTTCAAAATATTTTCCTTTCTTTTTATTTATAACTTATCGTATCCTTCAAAACTCGTAAAATAGTATTTTTCCGGAGAAATCGTACGGCTTTATCATATATCGTAAAATACCATATTTTCATCATAAATTTTTCAAAATATCATTTATCATGTACTATGATTTTTCGGGACATTGCCACCTTCGTACTACCCGGGACGTAAAATAACCATTTTACCCTTGGACTCTAAAATTCTCGATTTTGACTTTTTCTCACTTATATTGACTCGAGCCTATCCCAAATCATTTTATAAGCTTAAATTTTACTTGTAATATTTCTTAGAAATCCTCGATTTAATTAGTTACTAACGAAACCATGAAACGTTTTAAACCAGAATTAATTTCAAACTTAATATTTTTTCCCAAACGTTAAACATAAGCTTTTCATACCTAATCTACCCAGTGAGCCATGAACCACACCCCGTGGACCACGGTTCGAGCCACTGTTCACGCTAAGCCATAGCCGAGCCCTTCACAACCAAAAACCCATCGCGCCTTGTCAAATCCCCGAGCCACCTACGAGCCACTTCTGGCCATACCTTGACCAGACCCTGGCCTACTCTCCTAGACCCATTTTAACCATGCCTAGACCACTGAAACTAGTCAGGACCAGCCGTGCGCACACCATCATCATCACGCGAAGCTTGCGGCTCTTCTCCCTCTGACCAGCGGACCACCGGAGCTTAGCCACTCGTAACCTCACCCTTAGCCGCCCCTTCCAGACCCCTAATAACCCTCTAGTTCAAGCCTACATTGTGCGCCCTTTTACCTGCATCGAACGCTAGCTGCACACGCGCACGTACGCTCACGCCCTTAGGGCTCGTGTGGTGCCTACCTTCATCGAGCCATGAGTCCAGCATGTCGTGGACTTCTCCTAACGTCGAGTCAAAGCCAGCATAGGCCCCTGCCCAAGCCCTGGTGTGGTGGCCTCTTAACCGAGCCACCTTGTCACTTAATCCCCATGAATACCCCTAGAAACCCTAGGTTCGACTTCCTAGCCATGCACAGCCCCCAGCCTGAATCCACCCCTCGTCTTGTGCCTAAACTACATTTTTCCTGGCCCTTTAACATTTTATATTGGCAGCGCACCCATTAGAAATCATAACACGACTCATATACGTATAGAAACATCGCAATTTTGAAGAATATATGTCTAACATTAAATAATTTGATCTAAATAAATTTTCATGGTTAAAAACATAAATCATGTGAATTATGGATTGAATGGTGCAAAAAGAAGGATTAGAAGCGTGCATTTGCGTTTAAAATGCTCGAATATTAGATTGTTGGCGTGGGTTGCGAAGAAGGACGAACGGACGACAAAAATCCTTGAACTTTGCTCTCCAATTTTTCGAAAATTTGTGTATGTGTGGTGTGTGAAGTGGCTGGCTGCAATGAGGCTTTAGAACCCTAGGTTTGCTATTTAATTTTTTTCGAATTTTAGGTGTTAACATGTTAGGGTTTTAGGCTTTTAAGTTTATGAGTAATTAGGCCCAATAATATTAGATAAATTAGGCACATTAAGACATATTTATTTGTAAAATAAGAGTTTACAAAAATTTGTTTTCCAAATTATTAATTTTTGGGCCTTTAAAAGTCCTTCGTTTGCCTAAAATCGGCTTCTATGATAAAATCGAGCTCGTCTCGTAAAATAATTTTGATTCTAGCATTTTTAGAAAATTTTAATCATATTTAATCCTATTATCGAGTCTTAAAAACATTTATCGAAAAATATTTTCATATTGGTCGTCGGTCTCCTTTCCCCATCCTATTATCGAATGTCCGGATAAAATCTTTAATTTTCATGAAATCATGCAATCATACCTTCAATCACATATTATGTATCATTTAAGCATTTAAAATTAATTAAATAAATCAATTTAAATAAATTGCATGCATGCGGTTTACGTGGACTGATTTTTGGACGTTACAACAATACTTGATGATCTGATATAAACTTATAAAAGTGTGATAAGTGAGCAGCTTGAGATTGAAAGCTTGAGTGTGCTCGAATGTCTTAGAAAATATGTAGGCTTAAGGTAAATTTGTTGATTCAGATGTCTTCTTCTCTTTGAAATCTGCATATATATAGTTGAAAATCTCCAAGGGTCGGATTTAATTTTCAACGATCATCAATACAGTTACCTGCAAGAATAGAAATGTCACTTCAATCGCCCTACCCATCATTAAATGCTCATTAATGTTTCTTGTCCTTTTGCGATTTTTAAGTTCCTTGCTTCTGACAGATTCTATCATTCAGGAGTTTGTAAGATATTGCGTAATCATTGTAAATATTTCAGTCGTTTAATAGCTTGACTTGTAGTATCCTTTGTGAAATTATTCGATTCTAATCGAATGCAGTGTTTGTACCAAAATTTATGGTAATATAAATATTCTAACAAGGTGCGAGAGGACTTTGTGTCTCACTTCCCATGTTGTCTCAGTCTTTTGAGATCGGTCTAACCATTACCCTGGTGCTAGTATTGTTCCTAACAGAGACAGTTTTACACATTAAGATCTGACATCACTCTTTTACGGTCAGGGATACAATTTTGTCCATTAAGATCTAACATCCCTCTTTTACGGCCCACATGGCCAACATGATCAAATAGCGCAACGACAATAACATGATGCACAAGGGCCTTTCACAGGAGGTCAACCATCCTAGTATTTCTCTAATCCTTGCATATTTGACCCAACAATTCATCCAAAAAGCATAAATATGCTTCTTGGGAGATTCGAACACATGACCTCACTTTGATGCCAGTTGTTAGGATCAATCATTTAACATTGTGCATGTTACGTCTCACTCGTTTTTAAAGTTCTATTGGACATTTTTTTAAAAAATAAAAGCTCGCATTTAAAAATAACATTTAAAATAATCTTTTTAATTGAAAATAAAATTAATGTAGTTTAAAATAACTACCATCATCCAAAATCAACGTAAAAGTAAACGTGTAAAAATCCTAAAATAATCAACGTATGAAAATATTCATCTTCTCTCAATCTCATAAATCGTAATGAGGAAAACATGTGGTCCTCGGGTCGTGTCACCATACCAGGTCTGCCTACTCAGAGTTCGGCACCTCCAGTCTCCTCAACATTTAGCTCACCTGCATCACACACGCCTAGTGAGTCTAAAGACTCAACACGCCTGTACCAGAAATAACAAGTACATATACATAGCACACAGCAGTGAAAAATATCATACTCAACATACCTTTCATGAACTTAAAAACATGAACATAAACGTGTCGTGTAAAATCATGACGTGTCAAAACAGCTCATCGTTAATCATCATTGATCATTCATCGTTTATCATTTATCGTTCATCATTCATTCTTTATCGTTCATCATCTATCATTCATCCTTTATCATTCATCATTTATCGTTCATCATTTATCGTTCATCATTTATCATTTGTGAATTCAATTCATTAGAGGTGACTATCGTACATCTTCATTTACGATGGATCCATCATACATAGAACCGCGGTACCCGGCGGCTGTCGGACATCAGTGACAGGATCACCCATCCACTGTGCCTAGGCCTCATCATTAGAATTTACATATACGTCTTAAACATTTACATATACTTCGATAGCCACAACTAGTTCTCGTCATTCAAAACATTATCATTTTCATCACTTATAAAATTCATGTATAAATGCAATTTCCTTTAAATTCAAGCATGCAACGTATATTTTTATAAAATCTTAAAAATCATGAATCATGATGCGTGAACATTTAAAATATCATGAATTTGTGCTCAGGGCGTTGCCAGGACCAACGTCTCATTCCAGGTGCAAAATGACCATTTTGCCCCTGGAAACCCAAAAATTACCATTTTGCCCCTAGACGTAAAATTTCACGTTTTTTACATTTTCTTAATTCCATTGACTATAACATATCTCAAATAATTATTTAAGCCTACATGAATTTTTCCATATTTTTATTTGGCTTAATTCGACGACTTTTAAATTAATCTTTAACTATAACATATTAATGCGTTTTAATCCCGAATTAAACCAAACCTTAGCATACAATTACCAAATTAAAAACTTAGACTTCTAATAATTATTTGAGGGACTTTTTAAATAAATATTACAAATTTTAAATTTTTTTAAACAAATATAACATATTTAAAAATTTTGCAAAAATATAATAAAGTGTGGTTTCAAACCCCACTTTCTGCAGAAATTTCTGATTTCTTTTTGTATTCTCGAGGAGGTGGGTTTTGAAACCCCACTTTTTTTTTTATTTTTTTGCCTGCTACACTGTATATTTTTTATTATTGTCGTGGAATTATTCCGTGAAATCAATAAAAGAACATGCGTGAATCAGTTGTTGCAATATTATCTAAGAAACACTGCATTGTTTCACCATTTCTCATCCATTTTCAGGTAACAATTTTCTTTCTGCATTTCTTTGCTTCCTTCTCTTTTTTTTTTTGTTTTTTGCTTCTTTCAAGCTATTTTTTTCCTTCTCAAAACTAATTTTTTGTCTCGTATATGATATTATATTTAAGATGATTGTCACTTGATTTCTTAATTGCTTGCAAGTGCAATACGTCAAGTTGTAATAAAATGTATTTTCGAGTACAAGTGTCGATCCCACGAGGAGTACGTATTTAAATGTATATTAATGCTTGCAATTAAAATAGTCTCAATTTTATTTAGAAAAATCAATTGACAGATTTGTTTGCACCAATAACTAAATTGAAAATAAATTTAATTATATTATAACACCAAACTTTTTATAACAAATAACTATGAAATAAAAGATCTAGAGGTCCGATTTCACGCAACTATCCACCATGTGTTATTTTGTGTAGCTATATTATAAATGTCCTTATTATACATTAGCCAAGAATTCTAAATTATCTACTCCCTCTCCCGAGTGCTAAGTAGATACTAATTATCTAACAAAGGATTGTAACGTCCCCATCAACAATCTAATATTAAATAACACAATAAGCAATAACTTCTTTTAATGGCTTCAATAGCAATATATGTCCTCCCGAACTATATAAATACCATCGATGTATTTTTCCCTTTCTTGTTTATAAATTCCATTTTCCAAGTGATAAATTATAAACATAAGAATCATTCAAGATATGGCCAATAAAATGAAAGCATTAAGATTGGAAAAATACAAATGAACAATAAGGAAAACTTATATAGCATAATTCATAAATCCCAACACATGGTGTCTAGTTTTGTTCCACCATTCCTTTAGAAATAAGAATTAGTTCATAATAAAAATAACACAACAACACATGAATCTTAAACAAGACATATCAAATAAAAATAAAGAAAGAAGAACTTAGAACAAGAGATTTGGAGTGCAATGAAATTTCTGTCCAGAAATGTGCAATAGATTTCCAAGGATGATGAACTTGAGCTTCAATCCTTTCTTTGTAGCCTCCTCTCCTTTCCTTTGCTCCCCAATACCCTAGATGGTGAATAATAGAAGTCTTTTATAGTCCAGACAAACTTCCCCACGCAGCACACCATTTTCCTCTTCTTTTATTCGAAGTCCACAAAGTTACAGATTTTTCGGACTCTGTTTTGCGAAGGACCGCGGGTGCGGTGAAAGAAGGACCGCGGGTGCGGTGTTGTTTCGGAGAAACTTTCACTCTCGAAATTCAGTGACCGCGGGTGCGGTGAAAGAAGGACCGCGGGTGCGGTCATGCTTCGGCAGAATCTTTTATTTCTATCTTCAAGGACCGCGGGTGCGGTCCATATGATACCGCGGGTGCGGTCATACTTCGGCCATTTTATCTTTTGCACTACTCCAATTCAACAATTTGCTACTCCAAATTCTATTCTAAGCTTCCAAACTACAACAACAAAAACAACAACAAATCACATAAAACCTGCTCAAGAATAACAAAATTTCAAGTTAAAAACAAGTAATAAAAGTACAATAAATGCACTTATCAAATTCCCCCAAACTTAAGATTTTGCTAGTCCCGAGCAAAACCAAACACAAACAAACAAGTCATGAAATATTTTAAAAAACTTGGCCTCAAGATATTTTAACTAACTCTTCATGCATTCACAATTCAAATCAATCCAACCACTTGTATATCCGGATAAAATCATGCAATCGGTTAATTTTCTTAACTTCTAATCTCTTCAACTCATGTTTCAAAACATTCTCAATCAATTTCAATTTTTACAAACACAAATCAAGAGGTCTTTTCCGGTAAAAATTTGGTTCGAAGCAATATTCATTCAAGAAAGGGATACCCAATAAATATTTGATGCAATGAGGTGTGTGTAAAATTGATCAAGATTCTTACTCAATGAAAATGTTTATCGATTGTCCATAAGCTAGATCCTCCCAATCACTCTCCACTAGTATATTGGACAACTATGACTAGGTTAATAGGATTTTCAATGGTTATAATGTTAGGTCTTGGCTCATGGCTACAAATAAAGATTAGGAGTTCAAATAAGGGAGTAAGTTGAATTTTATTTCTTTTGCAAACTCCACTTTTTCTTTTATCTCCAATTTTTTTATTTATTTCATCTCTTTTTCTCCTCTTTTTCTCCAACTTCATCAATGTAACATCATTCATTTTTCTTTTCTTTTGTAGGAGAATTTTCATTTCTTTGATCCTTTGAATTCTTACTCCCTTGAGAAGGTAGGAAATTAATGTTTAAGATATTCAACGGGGTAGCAAATGTGGGATATTTGAAAGATAATCGAATGGTGGTCTTTTACACATATTAACGTGTGCCATTCGAATTCATTTAAGCTCAAAGAGGTGACAAATGATAAATTCTTTTTATTTGGTAGCTTGAAAGGCTCAATCGATCCAAAAATCACCTAAATCATTCATAAATCATAATTTGTCCGTATTTCGCCTTGAGTGATGTTTGGATAGTTCTAGACAAAATCTCAATTCACCAACACAAAGTAGAATCTAATCATCGTGAAAATGGTGTCTCAATGCATCTCAAAAGAAAAGTGCTTGGCTTCCAAGAAATTTCAAGAACACAATTCTTTTTTTCATATAGGCTCAAGAGGGCTTCAAATGAATATTTATGAACAATATAAATAGGCCCAAATAAAATCAAAGATTGCCTCAATCATATATGTGTTTGCAAAAATTTATTTCGATGTCAAATGAAAATCAAAGAGTTGTATAGAAATTATAAGTCTCAAACTTACCAAATCTCATGATTGTTCTCTAAATTTTTCAAATTGATCGATTAACATGAATGTAATACATGACTTTTCTTCTTAATGCAACATTTTTCTTTTCTCATCATTGGCCATTTTAAATAAAAATTTTCATGACTATAAACACACAAGCAAACAACTACAAAAATAAATAAACACAAAATAAATAAATAAACACACAAAAGAAAATAAACACACAAGCAAACATAAAATAAATCAAATCTCCCCCAAACTAAAACATGTGCATCATCCTCGATATAAATAAGCATGAAAATTAGGAGAATACACAAACTTCGGGCGACGACCGTCAGTGGTCATCGCCATCCTCATCATCTTCGTCATCTTGTGGTGGTTGGAACTCCGGCGGGTGGTATATGGGTGGCCACTGTGGAGGAGGTGGAAATGGATTGCCAGAGGTTGAAGCCGATGGAAATTGCTGAGCCAAGACAGATGTAAAATCCATCATATATCCCATAAATGTGTCGGTCCTAAACCGAAATGCATCCATTTCTTGGCGGTGTTGTTGCATATCTTCTTCCAACTGGGTCAACCTATCTCTCCTATTTCGTTGTTGCGGTTGTGGTTGTGGTTGTGGTTCTTGAGCTTGAGCCTGAGCACGTCTCTCTGCAGCTCTTCTGTTAAATTCCCTTTCTGCTCGACGTGCCGCAGCATGTTCACCTCTAACTACCCTATGTGGTTGAACTATCACAATGGGGTTTTTAGGCTTCAACAATTCTTCATTTACTGCCCAAGTCACTCCCGCATTTATGCATAAAGCAGTGATAAGAGAAGGGTGGAGGAGTCCACTAGGAGAGTTACCTCTTGCATATTCAAGCATCGAACTCTGAAGCAATTGACCTAAATCAATTGTCTTCCCCGTCATAATGCAAAAAGTAAGAATTGCCCTCTCCTTGATGACTGTGGTGGTATGCTCAGTAGGCTTAATCCTAGCAGAAATAAATGAATACCAATCTTTGGCAACACTTTTGAGATCAGACTTAGCTAGGATAACATGCACATCATCCCTCATTCTCCATTCCGCTCCCTCTATGCAAATTGTTTGAAGAATATTATTATAATTTACATGCTCAGCCCGGTATTCTTCATATTCATCGTGCATTACATGAGGGATATCATATAACGTACTGATCGTATGTGCATCAAAGGCTACCATTTTTCCTCGCACCAACACCTTCAACTGATCATGCCTAACCTTGAGGTTAGCATAAAATTCTCTCACCAACGAAATGACAGCATCTTGTGGCTGCCTGCCAAACTCATCCCAGTGCCAAGCAGTAAGCATTAGTCCAATTTCAGTTCGAGGGAAACTAAGATCAAATCCCCTTTCTTTTATAATGCTCTTGCTCAAAATCTTTCCATAGTTCTCCTCCGCTTGTTCGTCCCAAAACCTGTTTGCATCTTAATTCACAGATGATGATGCACCCTTAGATTGTTTTTTTCTTGGAGGCATTTTATCGAACACCTTTCAATCACCAACTTCTCCTCAATCCAATTCACTAAATTTAATGATTCTTGCACTCCCCCAAACTTAATACTCACAATATACACACCTCAACAATATACACAACAATCCAATCAACAATATCCACAATACCAAGAATGTACTTCACTAAACGTAATTTCCTTCCATAGCAAATAACACCTTCAATTTCGAAATTTCAACAAATATCCAATGGATTTGCTCACCTTGATTATGTTGAAATGTTTCTTGAAGAATAAAATCAAAGCTCCATCCAATTTGAAGAAATTTTCGAGCCCCTTTGAAACCCTAGGTTTGATGTTGATTTTTGTGGAAAGAAAAGTGATATTTGATGGAATGAATGAAGATATTTAGGTTGGAGTGGTAAATTTGTTGAAGAAATAACAAAAATTGAGTGTGAAAAGTTTGTTCTTGAGAAAGGATTTCGAAGGAAGGAGAGAAATTTGAGAGAGGTGTTCTTCGATTATGAAAATTTCTGCTCCATTTTGTTTGTAAAACTATCGACCGCGGGTGCGGTGTGCAAGAGACCGCGGGTGCGGTGTTCCTTTGGGAATTCTTATAATTTTTATCTTCGATGACCGCGGGTGCGGTGTACAAGAGACCGCGGGTGCGTTGTGCTCTCGAATTAATTTTGATATTCAGTATTCAATGACCGCGGGTGCGGTGTACAGGAGACCGCTGGTGCGGTGTGCTCTCGGCAAATGTAGCATAATCCAATATTAATCAACCGCGGCCGCGGTGCAAGAACAACCGCGGGTGCGGTATGCTTTAGGGACATGTTGCGCGGGTGCGCTCCAAAATATACCGCGGGTGCGGTTTTATATGTACCGCAGGTGCGGTATTCCTTCGGGAAAAAACTTTTTCTTCTTCATTTTTTTTTTTTTGAGTCCTGAGAATAAAACAAGTGGAATTCATTAGTTTTGAGAAGATATAAGCACACACTATATTAAAAAAAAATATAAACAACCTATAATAAGAATACTAGAATAAAAGCAAAACCGAAAACAAATTGCAAAAGAGAAACAAAAATTTGGGTTGCCTCCCAATAAGCGCTTGGTTTAACGTCTTCAGCCCGACTACCATAAGTTTACATCAAGTCGATCCGCCCAAAGGAATGTTGTCAAGTTGCCTTACTTCAGTTCCATAATATGGCTTAACTCGCTGCCCGTTCACCTTGAAGGTCCTCCCATCACTGCATTTTAGCTCAATCGTCCCATGAGGGTACACTGTCTCCACCAAAAATGGACCTGACCAACGTGATTTCAACTTACCAGGAAACAACTTCAGACGGGAGTTGAACAAGAGTACTTGTTGTCCTGGTTTGAGCTCCCTTCGTACAATGAGTTTATCGTGCCACTTCTTGGTCTGCTCTTTGTAAATCTTGGCATTTTCATATGCATCATTGCGGAACTCCTCCATTTCATTTAATTGTAGTTTTCTGCTATCGCCAGATTCTTTCAAATCAAAGTTCAACTTCTTAACTGCCCAAAATGCTCGATGCTCCAATTCTAGCGGCAAATGACAGGCTTTACCAAAAACCAGCCTATAGGGAGACATCCCAATAGGCGTCTTGAATGCGGTCCTATAAGCCCACAGTGCATCATCCAAATTTATAGCCCAATCCTTCTGGTTTGTATTGACAGTCTTTGCTAATATTTGTTTGATTTCCCGGTTGGATATTTCAGCTTGTCCATTCGATTGAGGATGATATGCTATTGTCACTTTGTGCTTCACACTGTATTTAGCCAAAAGTGAGTTGAAAATTTTATTGCAAAAATGCGTACCTTCATCACTTATGATGGCCCTCGGTGTTCCAAATCTGGTGAAGATGTTCTTGCGCACAAACTTAACTACAACACGAGCATCATTAGTACTGGTGGCGATTGCTTCCACCCATTTCGAAACATAATCTACAGCTAATAATATATAAGATTGACCAAAAGAAGAGGGAAAGGGTCCCATGAAATCTATGCCCCAAACATCAAAAAGTTCCACTTCCAAAATATTTGTCAGTGGCAATTCGTGACGCCTAGAGATGTTTCCTAATCTTTGGCACCTATCACATGATTTCACTAAGGTATAGCTATCCTTAAACAAAGTAGGCCAGAAAAACCTGATTGTAATACCTTAGCTGCAGTTCGTGTCGCTCCAAAATGTCCACCATATGCAGATGAATGACATAGCTCAAGAATTTGGTGTGCTTCGACATCGTCAACACATCTCCTAATCACTTGGTCAGCACATCTCTTATATACACAAGGATCATCCCAGAAGAAAATTTTGATATCATGAAAGAACTTCTTTTTCTGATGGTAGTTCAGATCTGGAGAAAGAATACCACAAGACAAAAAATTCGCAATGTCAGCAAACCAAGGGAGTATTGAACTTACCTCAAAAAGTTGTTCATCCGGAAATGTTTCCTGTATTGCTCCTTCTTCTTTCCTATCCTCTAGCTCAAGTCTTGACAAGTGGTCAGCCACTTGATTCTCACTTCCCTTCTTATCTTTGACCTCGAAGTCAAATTCTTGTAATAGCAGTATCCACCTTATCAAGCGTGGTTTCGCATCCTTCTTGGCAAATAGGTAGCGAATGGCTGCATAGGTAGCGAATGGCTGCATGGTCAGTAAAAACAATTACCTTTGTGCCGATCAGATATGGCCTGAATTTGTCGAATGCAAATACTACAGCAAGCATCTCCTTTTCAGTCGTGGTGTAATTTTGATGTGCAGCATCCATAGTACGGCTTGTATAATAGATTGCCCTAAACATCCTTTCTCTTCTTTGGCCCAACACTGCACCAACGGCATAATCACTTGAGTCACACATCAGCTCAAAGGGCTCCTTCCAGTCCGACACTATCATGATTGGAGCTGTCACCAATGCCCTCTTGATTTTCTCAAAAGCCTGCAAACAATCATCATCAAATATGAATGTGGAATCTTTTTCAAGCAAATTACATAAGGGTTTAGTGATCTTAGAAAATCTTTAATGAATCTCCGATAAAACCCCGCATGTCCTAGAAAGCTCCTTATTCCTTTGATGTTCTTTGGTGGAGGAAGTTTTTCAATTGCAACCACCTTGGCTCTATCCACCTCTAATCCCTTAGATGATACTTTATGTCCCAGGACAATGCCCTCTTGGACCATAAAGTGACATTTTTCCCAATTAAGAACTAGGTTCTTTTCTTGGCATCTCTGCAACACAAGAGATAAGTTATGTAAACAATGATCAAATGAAGAGCCAAATACCGAGAAGTCATCCATGAAGACTTCCATGATTTCCTCCACCATGTCTGCAAATATAGCCATCATACACCTCTGAAAAGTGGCCGGTGCATTGCATAGCCCAAAAGGCATTCTCCTAAAAGCGAACGTACCATAGTGACACGTAAAAGTAGTCTTCTCCTGATCCTCTGGTGCTATAGCTATCTGGTTATAACCTGAATAACCGTCTAAGAAGCAATAATGACAATAACCAGCAAGTCTATCTAGCATTTGATCAATAAAAGACAATGGAAAATGATCTTTTCGGGTGGCATTGTTCAATTTTCTATAATCCATACAAACTCGCCAACCAGTTACAGTACGAGTAGATATTAATTCATCATGTTCATTTTTAACCACAGTTATTCCACCCTTTTTCGGTACAACTTGTACAGGAGACACCCAATTACTATCAGAAATAGCATATATCACACCAGCATTCAACAATTTAAGCACCTCATTTTTCACAACTTCTTTCATTGCCGGATTTAATCTCCTCTGATGATCCACATAAGAAGTATACGACTCCTCCATTAAAATTTTATGCATGCATATAGTGGGGCTAATTCCCCTAATATCAGAAATCGACCATCCCAATGCAGTTTTATATTCCCTCAATACTCTCAATAATTTATCTTTTTCATCAATAGTAAGGGAGGAAGATATGATTACCGGATATGTCGACTTCTCTCCTAAGAATGCATTACATAGGTGGCTTGGCAATTCCTTCAGATCAGGAGAGAGTGATATTACCTCTATTTTCTCTTTGACGTTCAACTCCTCAATCAACACATTCGTTTTCTTTTCTTTATGCAATACTTCAAGAGCCACCAGTTGCTCTTTCACTTCCCAGTCGTCTTCACTAACAGCTTCAGCAGCTCCAACCAAGCAACTCTCCAAAGGGTTCCTAGTTCCTGCACAGTCAAAGGATACACATGAGTCTATAACATCAATGCTTTTACAAGTACTTACCTCATTTGATCCCCTCATGGCATGATAAATATTAAAAATGACTTCTTCTCCACCAACTCTCAAGGTGAGTTCACCCTTATGCACATCTATCAATGCCCTTCCAGTTGCAAGGAACGGTCTCCCAAAGATTAATGGAGCATCATTATCCTCTTCCATATCTAGAATCACAAAGTTTGCAGGAAAAATAAACTTATCCACTTTTACCAATACATCCTCGACGATCCCTCTTGGATATGTAAGACTTCTGTCTGCAAGCTGTAGGGTGATAGTGGTTGGTTTAATTTCTCCAAGCTCCAATTTCCTGAAAATAGAAAATGGCATCAAATTAATACTTGCTACTAAATCACAAAAAGCTTTACTACAATGAGAACCACCAATAAAGCAAGGAATAGTAAAACTCCCTGGATCTTTCAATTTTTGTGGTAATTTCTTTTGTAGGATGGCACTGCACTCCTCAGTAAGCTTCACTGTCTCAAACTCTTGCAGCTTCCTCTTTTTAGACATCACATCTTTAATGAACTTGGCATAGTTGGCCATTTGCTCCAATGCATCAGCAAATGGTATATTGATGTGTATCTTCTTAAAAATCTCAAGGAATTTTGCAAATTGATCATCTAAACTCTTCTTTTTGAACCTATGAGGGTATGGAATGGCAGGCTTTAATGCAGGAGGTTGTACAATTTTTGTCTTAGAGTCCTCAACCTTATTCTCTGTTATAACCTCAAACTCAACATCTTCCACCGACTTCTCATTTTCCACCATCTCCTTGGGACTTTGAACCTCCAATTCTTTTCCGCTCCTCAAAGTGACTGCCTTGCACTGCTCTTTTGGATTAACTTCCGTATTACTCGGAAATTGACCCCTGTTCTGATCTCTCAAAGCATTAGCCAACTGTCCAATTTGTGTCTCCAAAGATTTCATCGTAGCACCCATGTTTCCTATGTGAGTCTCCATGCTATCAAGCCGAGACTCAGTTCTAGCCATCCTCTTTCCAGATTCAGCCACAAATGTACCCACCAAATCCTCAAACGAAGGCTTTCCCTCCCCTTTTGATGTATTGAACCCCGGAGGAGGATTCAACACATTCTTATTGTTTGCATAAGAAAAATTTTCATGATTTCTCAAACCTGGATGATAAGTATTAGGAGGAGGGTTACCTCGATATCCTCCAAATCCACCAAAATTTCTGTTGTTGATATATTGGGCTTCTTCAAGAGAATGAGTTTCTTCAGCAACCACGGAAGGACCTTCAGTGTCAGGTATGCTCACTTTATTCATGGCTGCTAGTTGTGTGGTCAATGCAGAAACTTGGGCGGTTAGTGAAGTGATAGGATCCACGGCATAAATACCAGCTGTCTTCTTTACTCCTGACCTTTCAGATGGCCACTGATAACTGTTAATGGTCATCTGTTCAAGCAAATCATATGCTTGATCAGGTGATTTGGCAAATATCGTTCCACCAGCTGCTGCATCCACAGTGCCTCTTGTTTGTCCATTCAAACCATTATAAAACAATTCAATTTGTACCCAATCTTCAAAACCATGGTTTGGACACCTCCTCAACAACTCCTTATACCGTTCCCATGCCTCATATAATTGCTCAAAGTCAGTCTGCCTAAAAGTACTTATCTCTATCTTCAACTGTGCAGACTTCGCAGGTGGAAAATATTTAGCAAGGAACTTGGTTGCTACCTCCTGCCATGTAGTGGTACTCCCCAAAGGAAGCGATTGGAGCCATCCTCTTGCTTGATCCCTAAGAGAAAAAGGAAACAAACGCAATCGAATTATATCATCAGAAACACCATTTATTTTTACCGTGTCAGTAATTTCAAGGAATGTTCTAAGATGTAGATGAGGATCTGCAGTAGCGGCTCCCCCAAACTGATTCTGTTGAACCATGTTTATCAATGCGGGCTTAAGCTCAAAGTTGTTTGCATTAATAGTCCCTCGTGCTATGCCCGAGTAATGAGCATTTAGTACCGGCCTAAAATGATCTCTGATGGGTATTGCAGGGGGTGGATTTTCATTATCTCTGTTTTCAGCCATTGCTCGAATCTCTTCTCTTCTTGCCTTTCTTAATCTTCTTACGGTTCTTTCGATCTCAGGATCAAAGATAAGCAAGTCAAGATTTTGCGATCTTCGCATGCACTGTCAAACAAAGATAAGAAACAAATCAATGTTTAATGTATTACAATAAAAACAGCTCTAAATTAAAATAAAGACTAATTGGTAACAATACTAATATAAATTTAAAATAGACACTCCCCGGCAACGGCGCCAAAAACTTGTCGCGTGATTTCTTAATTGCTTGCAAGTGCACAACGTCAAGTTGTAATAAAATGTATTTTCGAGTACAAGTGTCGATCCCACGAGGAGTACGTATTTAAATGTATATTAATGCTTGCAATTAAAATAGTCTCAATTTTATTTAGAAAAATCAATTGACAGATTTGTTTGCACCAATAACTAAATTGAAAATAAATTTAATTATATTATAACACCAAACTTTTTATAACAAATAACTATGAAATAAAAGATCTAGAGGTCCGATTTCACGCAACTATCCACCATGTGTTATTTTGTGTAGCTATATTATAAATGTCCTTATTATACATTAGCCAAGAATTCTAAATTATCTACTCCCTCTCCCGAATTCTAAGTAGATACTAATTATCTAACAAAGGATTGTAACGTCCCCGTCAACAATCTAATATTAAATAACACAATAAGCAATAACTTCTTTTAATGGCTTCAATAGCAATATATGTCCTCCCGAACTATATAAATACCATCGATGTATTTTTCCCTTTCTTGTTTATAAATTCCCTTTTCCAAGTGATAAATTATAAACATAAGAATCATTCAAGATATGGCCAATAAAATGAAAGCATTAAGATTGGAAAAATACAAATGAACAATAAGGAAAACTTATATAGCATAATTCATAAATCCCAACACATGGTGTCTAGTTTTGTTCCATCATTCCTCTAGAAATAAGAATTAGTTCATAATAAAAATAACACAACAACACATGAATCTTAAACAAGACATATCAAATAAAAATAAAGAAAGAAGAACTTAGAACAAGAGATTTGGAGTGCAATGAAATTTCTGTCCAGAAATGTGCAATAGGTTTCCAAGGATGATGAACTTGAGCTTCAATCCTTTCTTTGTAGCCTCCTCTCCTTTCCTTTGTTCCCCAATACCCTAGATGGTGAATAATAGAAGCCTTTTATAGTCCAGACAAACTTCCCCACGCAGCACACCATTTTCCTCTTCTTTTATTCGAAGTCCACAAAGTTACAGATTTTTCGGACTCTGTTTTGCGAAGGACCGCGGGTGCGGTGAAAGAAGGACCGCGGGTGCGGTCATGCTTCGGCAGAATCTTTTATTTCTATCTTCAGGGACCGCGGGTGCGGTCATACTTCGGCCATTTTATCTTTTGCACTACTCCAATTCAACAATTTGCTACTCCAAATTCTATTCTAAGCTTCCAAACTACAACAACAAAAACAACAACAAATCACATAAAACCTGCTCAAGAATAACAAAATTTCAAGTTAAAAACAAGTAATGAAAGTACAATAAATTGCACTTATCAATGATCTAACAAGAAGCTTTGATTTTTATTTCAATTTTTTTTTGCAGATATTGAAAAATCAATAATTTGGAGTTACTCATCTATCTTAAAGTAAGTGATTTTTATTAAATTACAATTTTCAATATTATTAATTAAATTTACCATTGTTATGTTTCGTGTTATATCATTCATATTTTGTACTTCATACAATTTAAGATGATAATGTTTTTGAAGAGGTGACAAATTTTAATGTTAAAACGGATACAGATGTCTTTATATTCATATCGTGAAGAATTGTAGCAGTTGTAATCTTAAAATAATTATCGTATGAAAATATGATTTTTAAATTAATTATTTTTATATAAACCTTAAAATTATATTATACTTTAACCAAACATGTATTATATTATAATATATTATTCATTTTTAATAATTATAACAATGAGTTGTAAATTGATTCAATTTTTATTTATCAAAAACATAAAAGATCAATTTGAATTCGAATTTAAACTGTAATTTGAGTTATTTTGTTTGGTAATTATGACATAATGTTGTGTTGTGAGTAATTATATTCTCGTAACACAGAGAATGTGAAAATGGACACTATATCAGTGGCGTTGTATGTCAATGGTTACGTAGTTGTACAACAAGGAACTGTGGAATACAGCAAGCCTGCTGTTAAGATGGTGACGGTACCGCGTTCCATAACTTATTCTGATTTGATGAGGAGATTGTATAAAAAGTTAAATATTAACAACAAAGAATTCAAGCTGAAGGTGTCTACTAAATATGTCTACATGGAGATGACGTATAGAATAGAGTTTCAACTTTGTCTCGAAGATGACGAAAATTTACATTTTATGACATCTCAGATTGATCTACAGTGTTTACATTTGTATATTGAGTCTGAGCCAATACCAAATAATGTTTGTTCCAATAATCTAGAAGCCTACATCCCATGTATTACGCAAGGATTGAGTACAATGGGTTTCGATGATGGAGGAGGAACTTCAAATGTTGTTAGGGGTGAAGATGAACAACCAAATAATTGGGATCGATGTGTGAATAGTCATGTAGTTGAACAAACCATTCCATGGCCAGATGATGGGCATAGATGGGAGTCTAGTGCATATACACCATATGACGAACAAACGAGGTGCGATCTCTTTATGGATAGTTACCATGATGAGGATAGTGATGAAGATTCGCCTTCCAACGATTCTGAAGATGATAATGGTGATGAATATTATGACAATAATACATGTGAACATGATGTCAATAACCGACGAGTTCCAAATGAGGGTACATCATCTCAAGCATGGAGGCAAGGTACGGTGCTTGCCAATATTCAAACGGATAGGCCGATAACCTATAAAGATCCACCATTTTTCAGCCAAGTGTATGATGAACAAATTCCAAATTCTCCAGATCTCCCATATGCAAGTCGCACCACCTATTACAACCCTGAAAGAGGCGAGTTGTGCATTAACATGGTATTTAAGGACAAAAAAGAACTTATTGCAAGTGTTAAAGACTACTCTGTTAGGGTTACAAGACGAGAGTACCGTGTTGTCCAAAGCTCGCCAACGTTTTGGAAAGTTTGCTGCAAAAATAAGTCTTCAGCTATGCAATGTCAATGGGGTCTTCGAGCATCACTGAAGGTGAAATCGGGCTATTGGAAAATCACTAAGTATGGTGGGTCACACACATGTATCTCTAGTCATGTTGGCATTGACAATCATAATATGGACATGAACATGGTGGCAAATACTCTTGTGGGTATCGTTCGTTGTGACCCTTCATATGAAATCAAATATGTAATGCAACTAATTAAGGACAAATTTGGGTACAATATTTCGTATCACAAGGCATGGCATAGCTTGAGGCGAGCTGTTGAGAATGTTTATAGAACATGGGAAACTTCTGTTTGACGACTACTGAGATATATGGGCGCCTCGTGAAGCACAATCCAGGCTCTATTGTTGAGTGGAACCATATTGATACATATAACCCAACAATGAAGTTTTTGAACTATGTGTTTTGGGCATTCAGACCGTGCATCGATGGGTTTGAACATTGTCGTAGGGTTATTAGCATCGATGGAACCCATTTATATACCAAGTACAAGCACAAAATGTTGATAGCAGTTGGATTGGATGCAAAAAATCAGGTGTTGCCATTGGCTTTTGCGATTGTTGATGAAGAGACATACGACTCATGGAAATGGTTCCTTGATAATGTAAGCAAACATGTCATTCGTGGGGCTAGAGGTATATGTGTTATCTCTGATAGGCATCGGGCTATCGTAAGCGCTGTGGATGATATACCAACTTTCAAACCGCCTCGTGAGGTACACTGTTTTTGTTTGAGACATGTGTTCTCAAATTTCAACAATCAGTTTAAGAATGTTCATTTGAAAGATCTGTGTTGGCGAGCGGGAACTCAACATCAGATACGTAAGTTTGATGCCACAATGGATGTAATTAAAAACCATAACCCGAATGCTTATCGATACTTGTCTGGGATTTCACGTGAGAAGTGGACGATGGCCCATGATGGTGGGTGGCGTCGTGGTGTGATGACGACAAATATGTCCGAGTGTTTGAATGGTGTGTTGAAGGGTGCAAGACGTCTTCCTATTTCAGCAATTGTGCAGTTAACAATTGGACGTTGTGTAAAATATTTCTTTGACCGTAAAGAAAGAATTGCATGTATGGTGGCAAACAACCAACCGTGGCCTGATTTTGCATTCCACAAATACGAGCAATGGTCATTCAAATCAAGCAATCACAGTGTTAGCAGATACGAAATCAGTGACAAATCTGCATCCGTAGTAACACGGGGACGACTAGGACACAATGAACATGTACAAGTTGTGAACTTGAGTAATCGTGATTGCTCGTGCGGGAAATGGACAATTTTTGGAATACCTTGCTCTCATGCCATATGTACAGCAAAGTGGTACGGATTGGACCCGATGGAATTAATGCAGCCGTGGTTTAATATGCACCAATATGTTAAAACATATGAAGGAAGATTTATCCCAATACCAGATGAAGCATATTGGGATGCCGCAGAATTTGAATTAAACCATAATCAAGGTCGACATGAAAAACGAAGAGCTGGTAGACATAGAACATCAAGGTTGCATAATGAGATGGATCGACCAACAACAAGAGAGAGACAAACCTATGCACATGGTGGCATGTCATAATCATGGAGTTTCATGTGTGATTTATCATAATAATATTAATAATTGTGTTGCAAGTTAAGTGTGATTATATATTAAGTGTGTAATATCAACGGTCTTTAAATAATTGTAGTTGTTGCCTTGGTTGTAATTGATATTTGATTATTTGCTTTGGTCTTTGTTATTTATTTTGTCAATAAATTTATATAGCGTTATATGATTTATGTAAATATAAATCTGTATTAGAAAATACATTAAATTTTCAACTTGGTTACATATAAGTCAACATTTTGTAAATAAATTTTTTTATAGTATTTTTTAACAATATTTTCAAATATATGAATTGTAATTGTATAATATATATTATACAAATGCCATTATATATCATATTATTTTCAAACATAGAATTTTGTTTTCACGTTCAATAATACATTTAAAATAATAATACATTGCAAAACAATAAAAAATAGAAATAGTTACTTAAAAAATCCTTCAAACACAAATATTATAACAATCCAAAATAAAGGTGTGAAAACAAAATAACAAACTACGATTGACGAGAATATGAAATCAACATGCATAGATGATATACTAATATTAGTAGTAATAGAAATGGCCAGTGCCGCAACCGCGTAGTATACGCACTCGTACACTTCTTCGCAAGTTAAAATGTTCTGTTTCCATCTCTGTATTACGATATGTCTCTGTATTACGATCTCTGTTTAAATTGTCTGGAGCAAAACCAGATGAAGGGGCGGAAAATCCATGGAAAGGAATCGGTGAACTCAAATAGTTCGGACGCATTTCGTGATAAAATGAACGTACTTCATTATCAAACTGTCGATGGTCAGAATTTAGAAGCTCAGTGAGAGATACACTACTAGCAACATCTGGAGTGTGAAAACCATATTGCATCAATGGTCGATAGCCAACATTATACACTGCTGATGGCTGATGTAACGGTCCAGACATTTCATGAACACGTGACGGCCCATGCAAGTAATAAAAAAAAGATAAACAAAGAAAAATAAGAAAGGGGTGGGGTTTCAAAGCCACCTCCTCGAGAATGCAAAAAGAAGTCAGGATTCATTCATAACGTGGGGTTTGAAACCCCACTTTATTATATTTTTACAAAATTTTTATATATGTTATATTTTTTAAAAAAATTTTAAAATTTGTAATATTTATTTAAAAAAACTCATTTTTTGAGCTTAAATATACTTTTCCATAATTTTGTTAATCTTAAATCTAGGCGTTTCAACTAATTCTTTAATTTAACGTTTCGTGCGGCGATTAAATCTCAGATAAAACCAAAACTCATTATTTTGATCCGAAACTTACCAAACTCCTTAAAACATCCCAAAACATATTTATAATCATTCCTAGACGTAAACTCGAGTCCATGTCATAACTTAACCGAATTGTTTTAAAACTTAGACCGGGGTCCCGATTTTTATCTGAATCGACTCGAAACTTAACCAAAATTTCCCAAACTTAAATCGTGACTTAAACCCACTTGACCAGCCACTAAATCCTCCATTCCAGATCACTAATGACCCATGGAAACAAACTCAAATGTTGCTGGAAATTTCCAGCACACTTGCTTCCAACACTAACCCAACAAGGCTCGATTATTTCCTTCCTAGCTCGACTCCGGGCTGGACCAGCCTTGAACTAAACCATCCTAGGACCAAGACTAGCTCACAGACCTCCCCTTGGACCGACCCAACCATGCCCTAAGCCCCCAAACTCACGGACGTGCCCACAACTCAAACCACTCCACCTTCGAATTGTCCACGTCCAACCGTGCACTAACCCCGTCGAACCACTTAAGGGTCAAGACCAGCAACTTCCAGCCTTCACCCAGCCCCGTCACAGACCCACAAGGGTCGGCTCCTTGGCTGGGATCGAGCCACGGCGTGGTTCAGTCCATGCTCAACCGATCTCTCCCAAACCATACACACAAATCACGCAAGACCCTAGCCACATGCATGAAGCCATCGGCCTTCACCCATAGCCGAGTGTTCCATAGACTTCCTTTACCATTTCACCTTAAACACAGCAAGATCGCCCCCAAAAACACAGATCGACAGTCCCCTTGCAACCCTTAAAAAAACGTGAGATGCCAAGAAGATGCAAGCTTAAATCATGAAAACCGAAGCCATGAGAATTTATCATGAAATACCGAGCCAAGCATAAATAATACACACATGACAGCATATAACGACGTGAATGATGCAGAAATAATGATACAATACGTGCCTGCTGATGTTTCACGCAAGAACAACGAAGATCGAACGCGCTGGGGAACTGTTTGATGCAAGAACAAGTGAAAGCCAATGGAACCGATGGCTATGCTGGAAATGGTTGCTGTAAACCAGCTGCTGAAAGTGCGAGAATGGAGTGATTGGAGAGGAGTGTCGGTTGCTTCAATTTATTAGGTGTAGGGTAGGTTTAGGTTATTAGTTAATTAATAGATAATGGGTCCTAAATTGTCATTTAAGATTTTAAAAAGAATTTTAAGTCCAATAAACTTAAAAGTAGGTCCATTGAATCTAAACATACTCCCGAAAAATATTTCGTGTTGGAAAGATTTTGAAAATATTAGCCGAACCCTCAAAAAGTCCCCCGATTTGATAAAATTTACGTACCGGTTAAAATAAAATCATGCGGGTCAAAATACCCAATAAAATCTCATTTCTTGAAAAATACCTTTAAAACACCTTATATTAATTAATAAAAATTAATCATGTAATAAAATAATTTTTCTTGAAAATTCTCCGGTCTCCGTTCCTCGTTCGAGCGCGAAATGAAACTTAAAAATCTTTAATGAATGAACCTTTAAAATTTCATGAATTAAATTCTACCATACATGAATTATGCATAAAATGCATAAAAATATTTAAACACAAATTAACGAAATAAAAATGCTTTTAAAACCTTAAAACAATTTATTAAAATACCAAAGAAATTTAACAACTTGCATGCATGTGGTTTACGTGACCATTCAAATTCTCGGGACGTTACAGTGCAACTTTTTTTCATTATACTTTTGACAGCGTCGAGCCTCGTACTAAGCGATAGGTGGACACGAGAGGTTGCACTGATGTGGGTGCCAATTACCGGACTGTTAGGCAAGTGAGTTCGAGAACACACTACAACAAAAACGCTAAAAGACAACGGATTTTATCCGTTGTCGTATGTCATTTAAAACTCTTGTAACTGACAGTGTTTTTGAAATTGCGTTTTACGACAACGGTTTTAAACAGTTGTCGTAGCTATCATATTGCGACGATTTTTCAAAAGTCGTCACCATCGCTAATTACATACCGTCGCTCAAATTAGCGACGATTTATCTTAAACGGTTGCTAAAATTAGCGACGGTTTTCGACTAAGCCATCGCTAATTAGCGATGGTTTAGAGAAACATCTTCGCTAATTAGCGATGGTTTAGAGAAACATCTTCGCTAATTAGCGATGGTTTAGACATAATTCGTCGTTAATGTTTTCAGTAAAATAAAAAAAAATTACTTTTATAATTTAATGAATCTACCAAAAAACATACAATCTGACTAAGCTAACAATATTCATGATTTTAACTAACACTTAGAAATTTACCAAGAATTGAAGCGAAAAAATTTACCTTAAATCGAAACTAAAATCGTCTAAGAGAGAAAAATTTATTGTAGATATGAAGTAGTGTGGAGGAAATTGGACCAAAAACACGAATATTTATAGACAATTTGCGACGGTTAATCAAAAATCGTCGCTATTAGCGATGGTTTTTGTTTAAACCGTCGTTATTATCTATGGTTTTTGTTTAAACCGTCGCTATTTTACAAATTACGACGGTTTTAATAAAACGTCGCTAAATATTCTCTAAAACCGTCGCTAATTAACAATCGTTCGCTAAAACCGTTGTCTTTTCTCAAAAAAAAAAACACGGTAATCAACAACGGTTAGCTAAAACCATTGTCGTTTGTCCAAAAAACACGCTAATCCACAACTGTTTTCTAAAACCGTTGTTTGTCCAAAAAACACGCTAATCCACAACGGTTTTAACAAAAACCATTGTTGTATGTCCAAAAAATACTCTAATCCACAAGTGTTTTTGTTAAAACCGTTGTTAAAAGTAAAAACACAACGGTTTTTCAATAAAACGGTTGTCTTTTGAGTGTTGTTGAAGGCATATTTCCTTGTAGAGACATCTTTGGGGTCGTGCGTCACACTGGTGATATCTCAGTCCCTCGAGATCAGCCTTACCATTACCCTGCCGCTAAAATTATGCCCAAAAGAGACAGTTTTATCCATTAAATCGGACATCCCTCTTTTTACTATTCACATGGTCAACTAGATCAAACGGTGCAGCTTTAACAACATAATAAGTTCCCAAGAGTTCAACCATCATAATACTTGTGTCAACCTTGCACACTTAAACAAATACTTAGAAAAGGGAATTAAAGTTAATTAAATATATTTCACATATTTTTTTCTACTTCATAAAACACGAGTTCGAAATTTCAGATATAGCATGTGTTTGAACCTCTAAAAACATGATTTTTAGATTTTATTAAATTTGAATAGACAAAAATAAATATTTTGAAAATTAGTAAAAAAAAAATTTTGAAAATGAGTAAAAGTCTATTTGAAACACAAGCTATTGATAAATTATCAAATTGATATATGAACTATTAAAAATAGTTTCATTGGTATATGATCAAGTTATAAAGTCAATTTTACGTTTTGTTTAAATTATTTTTAAGTCTGTTATTATTATTGAATTCAACTAGATACAATTTTTCTTTTCAAAATTATTGTATTGATTAAAATTATAAAAATAAATTTATATTTATTTAAAAATATATTATAATAAATATATCATACTCATTACATAAACATGTTATAAATATTAATTTAAAAAAACACACACACACACATATATATAAACTCAAAAATCATATATGTATTATTTTGTTTAACATAATTTATATTAATTAAAATTATAAGTAAAAACAATGAAATTAATAAAAAAATGTCTAAACTAAATACAAAAAGTTTCGACAAGCAGAATCATACAAGTAGATTCAATGAGCGAAATCAAGTGCTATTGTTTTGTGTTTTTGCCTACACACGCTATCATTTTTTTTCAAAGAGATGTATCTTTTTCATTTCACTGACACATTTTTCTAGATATATGATATATAACTTTCTTCTTATTCATTATTTATTATAATAAAATTTTAATCAATAAAATAATAATGAAAAATTGATTATTCTAGTCTATTTCAAAGTCATAATTTTAAAAATGATCTTTTTTATTGCACATTTTGCATTATGTCTTATTTAATTAAAAAAAAAATCCTAAAATACATTTTTTCTATGAACACACATGTTCCATTTTCGTGATTCATTTGTTTAATTATCTATTTTTCTTTAAGAGTTGATTTAACAGTTGTTCTATTTAATTTAATTTATAATATATTAAATTTTTTAATACTACTTACTTATATCAATAAACATATTTTAATAAAATTATGAATTGTTAGTTTGAATTAGTGCATACGAAACCACCAAGGTTATAATAATATAATTACGATTGTTGCTCATCTAAAATAATATAAACAAAATCACCAATCACCATGATTATGAAACATAATAATTATATCAATGTGAGTTTACACAAATATAAACAAAAATATGATGATCTCAATTAAGTCTCTACTTTATTCCATGCTAACAATTTATGAGTATGCACAACAAACCTTCAAAAAAATAAAATTCATAAAAATGATACTCGACAAAAGAATTATATCAAATTATCACCACTCTATGTCAAAATGCATGAAATTAATAAGATTATTCGAGAAATTGCGAAAATCAAATAAAGAGTTTGAGATAAAGAAATTGATGGTGAATAGAGTTTAAATAATACGTCATATCTATGTAATTTGATATGATAAAAAGACTATTTTGATAAATTAATTTAACTGAAGACTAAAATTGATTATAGTAATTGTGTGAAGTAAAATAATCTTGAAAAATAAAATTTATATTTAGTTGAATTTAAAGAAGATATTGAATTTAATGCTAATTAAACAAAGTGTAACATTGATTTTCTAGTTTGATCTTTTACCAATTAAGCTATTTTCAATTGATTATGCATTAATTTGATAAGTGTAAAATTGATTTTCTAGTTTGATCTTTTACCAATTAAGCTATTTTCATTTGATTATGCATTAATTTGATAATTTATCTTCGAATACCGGAATAACTCTTTTGAAAATAATTAATATGGAAAATGCACGACTCAAATTTGAAAAGTTTATTTGAATTTATTGAAAGTAATTTTTCTTTGTTGCAGATTTATATGAGAGGTAAAAAAAACGTTTACCATCAGTAGTTTTATTTGTGAAACTTCTGAGAAAAAGCCAGTAGTGGTGAAATCGCATGTGACTCCCCACTGCCCTTCGACAAAACCATGTACCCTCCACTCTCCACCAACTAGTGCTTCTATCGTTTCACTTACAAAAGTGCAAGTGCTGGGCAACAAGGTAAAGAAATTTCTCTTTTTCAAAGAAAAAGAGAGAACAAGATTTTGGCCTCTTCTATTTCTTGTTTTTTCTTATGTTTCTGTGTTTTGGCAGAAGTTTTATAATTCAATCTATTGGGTTTATCTTTTTATTGGATTTTCGTTGAATTCCTGCGTGATTTCCGTATAAATTTTGGTTCTTTATGCCTCTATTGTTCTTTTTCTAGTAATGTGGGAAATTTCAACTTTTATTGGATACTCAAGAAGTTAAAAGGAGTAATCTTTGTAGTGTTTTTCTAATGCTCCGTAATAATGTTCACTTTTGTTATTGTTTTTACTTTTCAGTTGGGATTTGGTTTATGGCTTATCATTATATTTGGGGAGTTAATAGCTCTATTTCTTCAGCATGATTGTTGACAGAAATATGATTTTATAATTTTATTTTTTTAAGATTCAAATTAATTTATTATGATGTATTTGAACCATGGTTGTCAAAACATGGATGCATGTGATTCAAGAAGTGGAAGCTAATTAGATAAGTTTTATCCAATACCTAAACTCATATTAGACCAAAACTCCAATACCTTGTACTTGAAACAACATGATCAGCATCATCAGAACATTGATTATTATAGTTTCTTCTTTTGATGTTTCTATTAACCGTGTAGTACTGATGTTTTCTTTAGGCAAAGCTAGCTACAAAAGTCACTTCAAAATGTGGCCCTTGTTGCTTTGGCTGCTAAGCGTGAAAATGTTGTTCCGTAAAATTTTATTTTTGTTCCTTTCATAACAATCTACTTCTATAGGTTCAAGAGCTCATGGGTGGCAAGAGTTCAAAGAGATCGATTTCTGGTCGGTATACATCTTATGTATCCAGTTCAAATTCATTGACACATCAAAGATGTCAACATACTTCACATGCTCAACCGGGTCACAGCTACGAATATCCACATTCAACCTACGGCGGTCCACCACCCCATGAATCTAAAGGAAATCCGGGGAAGTACTTGAGAATAGATGACAACTACAGCAACTTAGATCAGGTAGAACTATGCTGTTAAAATCCCCGTACTGACATAAAATGTTGTGACATTGCTGGTTTGAGAATTTGAATTATTTTCTATTGTTGAGATATGAAACTATCTGTTGCATCATTCAACCATTAGAATGTTGAGTTCTGTAGGTCACTGAGGCCTTAGCACGTGCGGGTCTGGAATCCTCTAACTTAATCATTGGTATTGATTTCACCAAGAGCAATGAGTGGACAGGTATGTCATCTGTGCCCAAAAAAAGTGCTTTTGAAGAATTTACAATGCGGTGTAATTGAAATTCATTAATTTCAGGTGCGAAATCATTTCACCGGAGAAGTTTGCATCACATTGCAGATGAGCAAAATCCTTATGAAGAAGCCATATCAATAATTGGAAGAACACTTTCCAAATTCGATGAAGATAATTTAATTCCTTGTTTTGGTTTCGGAGATGGTGTTTTTCTTTTCAGAACTCTTTTTTTGAACTCTTTTATCACTCTAGAAAATGGAGAACTTACCATTCTTAACATTGACAGCTTCAACACATGACCAAGAAGTATTCAGCTTCTTTCCTGATGGAAGATTTTGTGATGGGTTTGAGGAAGTGTTGACTCGATATAGAGAACTAGTTCCTCAGTTACGACTAGCAGGTTTGAGTTCAATTTCAGCCTTTTTTATTCATGTGCTCGTTTTGGGTGCTCATTTTAAGTTGTCATCTTGTCTCTGTAGGACCAACATCATTTGCTCCTGTCATTGAAATGGCTATAAGTATTGTAGAGCAAAGTGGCGGCCAATACCACGTTTTACTGATTATAGCTGATGGACAGGTAGCATATTATGTAGGACAAGATCAAATGTGTAATTTGATTCTCCGAGACTTCATACATACGCTTATTTGTGTCTATTTTATGCAAGTGTCTAGTTACGTCTGAATGTTTCTACACCTGATATCCATTCATCTCCAGACGTAACTGCCATTGAGAAGTAGATGGCTCACCTTGTAAATCTTTATTTTTCAAGGTTATTTGATTTACAGGTCACAAGAAGTGTTGACACTGATCATGGACAATTAAGTCCTCAAGAAAAGAAAACTGTGGATGCAATAGTCAAAGCAAGGTACTTTCATCCTTGTCTATGGTTCGGTGTCAGATAAATATTTTCTTGTAACTTCTGTGCTAAAATTGTGATCTAAAACTAGCCATTTTTCAACATCCTATTGTTCGACTGCAGTAAGTACCCGTTGTCCATTATATTAGTGGGAGTTGGTGATGGGCCATGGGATATGATGAAAGAATTTGATGATAATATTCCTGCTCGAGCGTTTGACAATTTCCAGGCTAGTTACTTCACCCCATCTCATTGTTTCTTGGTTACAAGTAGAAAATAAAGATATATGTTGCTAAGACCTTAGTCTGATCCCCTCTCATTTCTTGCCTATTTTCTAGTTCGTAAACTTCACAGAAATAATGTCGAAAAACATGGAGCCATCCAGAAAAGAGACCGCGTTTTCACTTGCTGCCTTAATGGAAATACCTTCACAGTATAAAGCCACTCTGGAGCTGAACATTCTTGGGTAAATTGTTTAGCCCGAGTCAATTGCTTTCTTTATTTACTTCCTCTTTCATGAGAATTTATTCATGTTGCAATCTTCTATTTTTCTTTAACTTTTCTGGTTCAGTGCTTCTCGAGTCAAGGACGCAGATAGGGTTCCTCTCCCTCCTCCTCTCTACGGGACAGCTGCTTTTGCCGCATCTAAGCCATCTCGTTCTAGTAGTTTCCAACCAAGTGCACCTTCTTCTACTGGGAATGTTTCAGTTGCTAGTTCCAGCCAATCTATGAACTACACTTCGGATAACCATGTAATATGCTTCTTATTTTCTCTACCAAAAGGATTTCAAACTGCTCTTTACTCTGTTGTGAGTTACCTGCTCTTGTATGATTGTCACTCTTCATAATCTTTCATCTAATTCGATGAGCACATTTAGAAAGTATATCACGGTTCTTGAATGGCTGAAACATTCTGGCTGGGGGAGTTGTTTGTCTTGTCTTCGTAAGCCAAAATCTATTAATTTGGATAGAAACATTTTTTTACATGTTATCCTCTCGTTTGCAATCCATGACGTTGACTCATATATTTGTGGAACAAAAATCTTGCTTTCATAATCTGAAAATTGACGATTTTGCCTGCTTGAGAAATTCTATAATCCAAATACAATTATATAGAATATTTTCTCATAATTTCTTGTCGACCTTTGACAGCTTTGCCCCATCTGCATTACCGACCCAAAGGATATGGCCTTTGGCTGTGGACACCAGGTATAAAAAAACTGCTCGTACTTTACTCATTACTAACATTGAGAGCTAAATTAACTAAATTCTTCGACTCCACATTCGTTCTTCGGTCTCGCCCTATCGCTCCTCTCTTGTCGTCAACAGACATGCTGTGAATGTGCACAAGACCTTTCGTCATGCCCAATCTGCCGACAACCCATTGAGACGAGGATAAAGCTCTACTAGATAGAGCTCTCTCTCTGTGTAAATTCTTCAATCGCTTTTAATCAATCCTCGTACTGGTAATTATACAGCTCATGATCTGGATAGTTGTTTTCAATCAAACATTTTCTTGAAGCGTTCTATCTTATTTTTCTCACAAATAAGAAGTAACACATCCCTTGTCGAACTTGTATCTAACATTAATTATGTAATTGGATTTTACGTTGTTTAATGAATTCTTGCTTGCCTTACATACTTGAACTTTGCCTCATGTTTCTTCCTGCTTGATTCTTGATTCCCCAAAAGAATGACGACTATTTATATAATCATATCAATTCGATTGTGATGATACCAAAAATTGTATATCTTAGAGTTCGGTCTGGTGAGCCAAATACTTCAGTATTCCTTGCAGTTTTAATGCTATCCGAGCAGAGACGTTTTGGTAATGAGGTGATCGATCTGAATATGGCCGAGCTAATTGTGGTCCGGCTGAATCCTGCGCGGATGAACAAACGTTAGAGGGTAACATAATTGTTTTTGGTGTAGTCTTTTTGATGTTTAAGTCAGTTCGGTGATCAAACTTAAGAGTTTAAATATAACAGTATTCGTGTAAGTAATAAGTAAATGAATCAAAGTTCAAAGAATACTTGGTAATTTTAGGGTTGAAACTATGTACATTGTATGTTAAGAATTCTAATATAAATGGTTTTTGATAGGGTAAATTAATGTGAATATGAAATTTTGTTAATATTTTCTTATATCATAAATTAAATAAAATAGCCATGACTTTTGGGGATTCTTCTTTATCACGAAAGATTTGTTCAAAAATGTTATTAAAAAAAGACTTTATTCATTTTCGTTTAGATATCTATCCGATTCCGAGATCTCTTAATCCGAGTGCCCGGTAACCCCGTGTTCGGCTATTTAATAACAATGTGCTAGGATGTCTAGGCTTTACCTGGCAGAAATATTCTCGAGAAGAGAGACATGAGCCGCACCCGGTGTAGGTTATTGAACCTTTCTACCTTGGGCTAATGGTATTTAACATGGACCCTTAGCTTTGATTAATGGGCTACATCACTTATCGGGTTTGTTTAATTCGGATATGGGTTGGCTCGGCTTGTGAGAGTATCAATTTAGCTTCCAGAGGTAATGATTCTAACTCCCACTTAAATTTATATCATGCGATTATTTTGATCGTCTTACCAGGATTGCTTGTGCTCAGCTATAAATACTCGACCCCTTCTCGTCATTTTCACGTTTTTTCACACTATCTTGTCGTGACTCTGTCAAATTGTCTTCTCGTTTTCGACCAAAAAACTTTTGTGCTCAGACATATTGCTTTTTATCTTGGCAAGTTATTTGCATTTTTCTAAAATGTCTAGCTCTAACCTCGAGCTGTTAGTGAGATAGCTAAGTTTTCATATGCTTCCCCTTCTCCCGATCAGACTCAGTCCGAGTCAGGTGATAGACTCATAATAGTTGGCATTTTTTTGTCATATCTCTCCTTGTTACCACTTTCAACGTGCTTAATTGACATATTTTTGTGTGATTTTATTGTATGATGAAATTTTCTGCTCTTGCGATAAATTTGGGCTAAAAAAGTGATTTTATATCACAATTAAAGTTGCCGATTTGATCTTACTGTAAAACGTGAATAATCAGAAGTGGTTTTTGGACAAGGCGTGATCATGACTTATGACTATTCTTCGGCTGCCTAATGAGATAAGGAATTTTCATATCAAAGAAGAAATAAAAGATAGAGTTTTTTCCATAAAAAAATTCTATATTCTTGGAAGATATTTTGGAGGCAGCAAGATAAGATTTTTTCAACAAACACAATCTTCAAAATAAACAACTCACGTGGAAGGGGGAGATTTTTGACACGAAAAGAAGATTTTCACAATAAAAAAAAGCGAAAGGATAACCTACCTAACACACGTGAAAGGAGGGCAGAAGGAATTCTCCAATAGCCAATAAGCACACACGCATAATAAGGGAAAAAAAAGAAAAGATTTCTCCCTCTACCTCTTCACAGTGAAGAACAAGAAGAATACGTTAGAGTTTCTCATATTCTATCTACACTTTTAGGCTAAGTTTTATTTATGATTAAAGAGATAATTCTACTATTTCAAATTTATCACTGTGAGGATTTTTGCACTTTAATATAATATTCGTGTTTTGTTCAAGTATTTGTTGATTTATGATTTATTTATACGAAAGTTGTATCTCGATTAATCTGGCAATTTAATTCGATATATAATTTTCTACTGCTAACCATGAATTCAGTGATCCGTAATTGTCATGAACGATTGGTACATGAGTAGCGATAGATTAGGTGTGTTGTGCTATCATAGCATATTTAATCTAAATAAATCAACAAAACTCGATCTATCAATCGTTGCTATCTCGGTTGTTAGAGTTTAGGATTAACTGTTTTCACAAAACGAAAATGCTATTTTTAATTAATATGGAATGCTATCGTGCCCAGTTAATTATTGATAAGTTTTGACTGTATGCTGGGTTTGGTCAATTATATTAGGAAAACACAATAATTTTAGCGGTTATCCCTATAATTCTAAAGTTAATTACTTGTAACTGCATGAATAAATAATATGTTAGTCGATGAACAGTGATACAATTGAGCTTCGTAATATTAATTTACATTTCATTAGTTATTCATCTTGATTAGTTATTTCTTCTTGCATTTTAAATTTAGTTTAGTATTTTATTAAATTCATATTCTAAAATCCCCCCTTTATTTGCATTTTACTCGAAAGGAATTATCCCCCTTTCCCTGTGGATTCGACCATACTCACCATTACACTAGTTTTATTTAAAAAGTAGGAATTTAAGTTTGGTAGTACAACGACAGCACACCATCAGGAGACTCCCAATTAGAAGCATTTTAGGTTGACCAAGGCCTGAGAAGCTGAATTGTCTAGGACTGGTCTGAAGTGGTACGAGGTGGCTGTTTAAGGTCCAGAAATTTAATTTATGTAACCTGAATGCATGCAATCAATGGTTTTATTTAAAAGATGTGTTTATTTATTTTTGTGCATTTAATGCATAAATATTGCATGATATGATTCATTTCATGATTATTTTAAAAATTCACGCATTAAGGTTTCTAAATACATTTCGCGCTCGATCGAGGAACGGAGACCGGGGAATTATCAGGAAAATTATTTTAATTTCATGATTAATTTTTATTATTAATATGAGGTGTTTTAAGTGTGTTTTTCAAGAAATTGGCTTTATTGGGTATTTTTACCCGTCAGAGCATATTTTTAATCTGTACGTAAATTTTAACGATTCAGATGAATTTTTGAGGGTTCGGGCAATATTTTTAAAAACATATCAAAACGAAATATTTTTCGAGAATGTTTATGGGTTTGTTGGGTTTTTTTATTGCTAAATGAGCTCAAAATCATTTTTTAATCCTTTTAAAAATTAATTAAGGCTCATTAGTGGTTTGTTTTGTACATAATTACCACTTAAACCTAACCCTAACCCCACTTATGTGTCTCGACCGCCCCTCCCCCTCACATAGCAGCCTCACCTTCGGTTTTACAGCAAGAAACATAGCAGCCACCTTGGTTTCTCCATTAAAAATCGAAGCAAGATCCTTCCCAGCTCCTCCGGCGCTTCCCCTACGCGTTCTTCTTCAAGTTTTCGAGCATAATTCATCAAGGCACACATGTTCTTCCTTTTTGCATCATATACAATGATATTATGCGTAAAGTTCGTGTAAAAGCATGTAAAATTTTTGATCCATGAATGTTTGCGTTTTGTTGAAGGTTTACATGAAAAATATTGCATCTTTTGTTGGTTGCTCACGTTTTCTTGAATGCTGTTGCAAGGGGGCTATCGAGGGTTGTTGCTGAAGGTTTTATTGTCGAGATTAATGCTGTCACTAGGCTGGGATCGATGGAGGGCAGGTATGGGGTGAGGGCCGAGAGTTGGTGTCCTAGGCGGCTAGGGTTTTGGGGAGATAGCATGCAAGGAGTTGGGGCTGGCGGTGCAAGAGCCGATCCAAGGCTTATACCAGACCCTGATGGGTCTAAGACATGGCTGAGTATGGCTCAAACGCTGCTGGAGCCACCCCTAAAGCCGATCGATCGTGGAGAATGAAGGGTAGTCGCGCGTGTGCTTTTCTTGGGGACTAGTGATTGAAGGTGGGTTGCGGCTTGCATGGGAGTATAGCCATGGGTTCATCAGGACCAGAGGGAGCCTAGGGTGGTCTAAGAGAGGTTGTTTAGTGGCTGGTCCACTTGATCGTAGGCTAGGTGTGAGATAATGGAGCTTGGTTGCATTCCGGACGCGTTATGGGCACTATGAGTTTATGGCCAGTGCCTAAGAGCGTGACAGAGATCCGTAACTTCTTGGGATTGGCTGGGTACTACAGAAAATTCATTCAGGGCTTCTCTTCTATTGCGTTGCCTATGACCGCCTTGACGAAGAAGAATGTCAAGTTTTTATGGGAACCTGAGTGCCAGAAGAGCTTTGACAGACTGAAGCTAACATTGACCACAACACCAGTTCTAGCTATGCCATCAGGGCAGGGAGAGTTTGTGGTTTACACAGATGCATCGAAGCTCGGGTATGGCACGGTTCTGATGCAGTATGATAGAGTTATAGCATACGCCTCCAGACAGCTGAAGGTCCATAAGAAGAATTATCCGACTCATGATCTTGAGTTAGCAGCAGTAGTATTTTCCCTGAAGATTTAGAGACACTATCTGTATGAAGAGAAGTGCAATATCTTTAGTGATCATAAGAGCCTGAAGTACTTCTTCACGTAGAAAGAGCTGAACATGAGACAGAGGAGATGTCTTGAACTAGTGAAGGATTATGCTTGTGATATTAACTACCATCCGGGTAAGGCTAATGTGGTTGCAGACGCTCTGAGCAGGAAGCACGCAGTGATTGCTCAATTGTCGGTACAGAAGCCGCTACAAGCGGAGATTCAGAGATTTGAGCTTGTAGTGTATGCCAGGGGCGATGCCCCAAATCTTGCTACACTGACAGTACAACCGACGTTGAGAGACAGAATTCGGGCAGGACAGACTTTTGACGAGCAGTTGCAGAAGTGGAGACAAAGGGACAAGGCTAAGGGCCAGAGACTGTATACAGTTGTGGTCGGCATAGTCAGATATAGGGACCGTCTATGGGTTCCTGACAGTGATTTCCTAAGAGCAGATATCTTGAGCGAGGCCCACAGCACCCCATACTCCATCCATCCAAGGAGTACGAAGATGTATAAAGACCTTCAGATTCTTATTGTTGGTAGAACATGAAGCGATCTGAGATTCGTTTCTGAGTGTTTGACTTGTAAGCAGGTCAAGGCAGAGCATCAGAGACCTGCAGGGAAGCTGAGACCACTCCCTATTCCCGTGTGGAAATGTGAGAACATCACCATGGACTTTGTCACATAGCTTCCGAGGACTACGTGAGGATATAATGCTATCTGGGTGATTGTTGATCGGCTCACTAAATCAGCTCATTTCCTACCGATCAGGAATACTTTCACCATGGCTCGGTACGCAGAGCCGCACATCAGGGAGATAGCCAGGCTGAACGGGATTCCAGTGTCCATTGTGTCAAACAGGGATCCGAGGTTCACGTCTGCGTTCTGGAAGAGTCTACATCAGGCGTTGGGTACTAAGTTACTGTTCAGTACTGTTTTCCATCCTCAGAAAGACGGACAGTCAGAGATGGTGATTCAGATTCTAGAGGACCTACTCCGAACTTGCATTATTGACTTCCAGGGCAGCTGGGAGCCGAAGTTACCTCTTGTAGAGTTCTTATACAACAACAGTTATCGGGCATCGATTGGTATGGGTCCATACGAGGCACTGTACAGGAGGAAGTGTAGGTCGTCAGTGTATTGGGATGAGGTAAGAGAAAGAGCACTGTTTGGTCCGGATATTGTCAGGCAAACAGCAGAGTTAGTGGGCACGATTCGAGACAGTATGAGGACCGCTCAAAGTCGTTAGAAAAGTTATGCAGATCAGATGCGTCGAGATCTTGAGTTTGCAGTAGGGGATCATGTGTTTGTGAACATCGCACCGATGAAGGGTGTGATGAGGTTCAGGAAGAAGGGCAAGCTTAGCCCTAGATTCATCGGACCATTCGAGATCCTAGAGAGAGTTTGGACACTCGCATACAGAGTTTCTTTCCTATCGAATCTGGCGGGAGTTCATAATGTGTTCCACGTCTCTATGCTGCGGAAGTACATGTCAAACCCTTCGCATGTGCTGAACTATGAGCCACTATAGCTGACGCCGCACCTGTCATTTGAGGAGAAACCCACACAGATACTGGACAGACAGGAGAAGAGGCTCCGGAACAAGGTGATCCACATGGTCAAAGTCAAGTGACTGAATCATTCCGAGGAAGAAGCCACATAGGAGACGGAGATCGAGATGAAGAGTCGGTACCCAGAGTTATTCGGTATGTTTTAATTTCGAGGACGAAATTTTATTTAAAGGGGGGAGAGTTGTAAGGTCCAAGAATTTAATTTACGTAACATGAATGCATGCAATCTAGGGTTTTATTTAAAAGATGTATTTATTTATTTTTATGCATTTAATGCATAAATATTGAATGATATGATTCATTTCATGATTATTTTAAAAGTTCACGCATTAGGGTTTCTATATGCATTTCGCGCTCGATCAAGGAACGAAGACCGGGGAATTATCAGGAAAATTATTTTAATTTCATGATTAATTTTTATTAATTAATATGAGGTGTTTTAAGTGTGTTTTTCAAGAAATGGGCTTTTATTGAGTATTTTTACCCGCCATAGCAAAGTTTTAATCGGTATGCAAATTTTAACGATTCAGAGGATTTTTTGAGGATTCGGGCAATATTTTTAAATACATATCAAAATGAAATATTTTTCGAGAATGTTTATGGGTTTGTTGGGTTTTTTCTATTGCTAAATGAGCTCAAAATCATTTTTTAATCCTTTTAAAAATTAATTAAGGCCCATTAGTGGTTTGTTTTGTACCTAATTACCACTTAAACCTAATCCTAACCCTACTTATGTGTCTCGGCCGCCCCTCCCCCTCACATAGCAGCCTCCCATTCAGTTTTACAGCAAGAAACATAGCAGCCACCTTGGTTTCTCCATTAAAAATCGATGCAAGCTCCTTCCCCGCTCCTCCGGCGCTTCCCCGACGCGTTCTTCTTCATGTTTTCGAGCATAATTCATCAAGCACTCATTTTCCTCATTTGTGCATCATATACGCTGATATTATGCGTAAAGTTTGAGTAAAATCATGTAAAATTTTCGATCCATGCATGTGTGCGTTTCGTTGAGGGTTTACATGAAAAATATTGCATCTTTTGTTGGTTGCTCACGTTTTCTTGAATGTTCTGCAAGGCGGCTGTCAAGGGTTGTTGCTGAAGGTTTTATGGTGTAGAGTAATGTTGTCACTAGGCTGGAATCGTTGGAGGACAAGTATGGTGTGAGGTCCGAGAGTTGGTTTCCTAGGCGGCTAGGGTTTTGGGGAGATAGCGTGCAAGGAGTTGGGGCTGGTGGTGCAAGAGCCGATCCTAGGCTTATACCAGACCTTGATGGGTCTAAGACATGGCTGAGGATGGATCAAATGCTGCTGGATCCACCTCTGAAGCCGATCGATCGTGGAGAATGAAGGGTAGTCGCGAGTGTGCTTTTCTTGGGGATTAGTGACTGAAGGTGGGTTGCGGCTTGCATGGGAGCATAGCCTTGGGTTCAGCAGGACCAGAGGGAGCTTAGGGTGGTCTAAGTGAGGTTGGTTAGTGGCTGGTCCGCTTGATCGTGGGCTAGGTGCGAGATAATGGAGCTTGGTTGCATTAGGGTTCGGTCATGGCACTTGCTGGAAATTCCAGCAACGTGTGGCCTCGTTTTTGGGGGTCGTAATATGCTGGAATGTGAGTTTTAGGGGCTGGTATGATGTATTTTTGGCATGGTTTAAAGTTGGATTAATTTGGTTATAGTTCGGGTCGATTCGTGTCAAAACCGGGACCCTAGTCTAAGTTTTAAAACGAATCGGTTAAGTTTTGTAACGGGCTCTAGTTTACGTCTATGAAACACTTTTTAATACGTTTGGGATGTTTTAAGGAGTTTGGTATGCTTCGGGTCAAAATTTAGAGGTTCAGGGGTAAAATGGTCATTTTGGGTTCCAGGGGCAAAATGGTCATTTTGCACCCGAGTCGAGATTTTTGTAATGGAAGTGCCTTGAGCACAAATTTATCATGTTTTTAAATGTTTATGCATCATGACCATGATTTTTATAAATCTATGAAATATACGTTGCATGCTTGGTTTTAAGAAAATTTACGCATGTGCATGATTTTGATAAGTGATGAAAATGATGATGTTTTGAAGGATGAGAATTAATTGTGGATATCAAAGTATATGTAAATGCTTAAGATGTATATATAAATGGTGATGATGAGGCTTAGGCACAGTGGATGGGTAATACTGTCACTGATGTCCGACAGCCGCCAGGCACCGCGGTTCTATGTAGATAGATATATCGTAAATGATGAATGATGTACGAGAGTCACAATAATGAACTGAATTCACCAAAGGTAATAATGTATAAGGATATGATGATAATGACGAGCTGTTTTGACATGTTACGATTTCATATGACAAGTTTACATTTACGTTTTTAAAGTTTATGAAAGGTATGTTGATTACTGTATATTTTCACTGTTGTGTGCTATGTATATGTACTTGTTATTTCTAGTACATGTGTGTTGAGTCTTTAGACTCATTGGACGTGTGTGATGCAGGTGAGCATGTTTACGAGGGGACTGAAAGTGCCGAACTCTGAGTCGGCAGGACTGGATTTGCGTGCACGACCCGAGGACCACGTTTCTTCCACACATGATTTTTTTATGATTTTTGAGAGGACATGAGTATTTTATACATTTGTTTTGTACGTTACTGATTTCAAGATTTTTACTCCTTATGTTACGCTTTTACCGTTGGTCGAGTTTAGCCATTTTAACTGCACTGTTTTAAGTTGTTAAACATTTACGATTATTTTTAAATGGTTTGTTTTCAGTAGAGTTGTATACATGCAAAATATTTAAAGTGCATATTTCGAAAAGAGGAGCTTTTACAATATATATATATATATATATATATATATATATATTTCCGCATTATAAATAAGTAGATGTTTTAGGCTGGGTCCACCTCGACCATACGCTAGCTGACACTTTTAGGGAGAGAGCGAAAAAACCTGAGGGTCTCGAGCTGGCTATGCCCTGGCCGAGGGATCAAGCCCACAATCCCGCTCTTGGGTACCATACCTTCTACAAAGATCAAGTAGACATAGGTGTTAGGTTTCCCGTCCCTATGGTAATTCAAAGAGTATGTAAAAACTATGGGGTTAGCCCGATCTAGTTAGCCACGAACTGTTACTCGACCCTCCTCTCCTCAGCTATTCTTTTAAAAAAAATTTAAGTTCTTGATTACCATGATCTGTACTTACCTCTTTCAAATCAATAAAAATTGTCATTGTTGTATATGTACGAATATGTACATTATTTTATCTACAATCAATTTGTCTATCATCAGTTCAGGAAATCTAAGTTTTGTTAAACACCGAAAAGGGAGAAATTTTTGGAATATTATAGGTTTCGGAGTTTGAGAAATTAATTTAAAGGAACTGAAGAATCCATCTGATTGAACAGACGCAATTGAAGAATTCCCTTTGAACTGAACTGAAAAACCTTATCAACTGAAGTTTTCGTAACTGATTTAAGGAACTGAAGAATCCAGCTGATTGAACAGACGTAATTGAAGACTTCCCTTTGAAATGAACAGAAAAACCTTATCAACTGAAGTTTTCACAACTGATTGGAAATCAGTTACAACTGATAATTCCCAGCTGAACTACTCAGCTGATCAGTTGATCTATCATCAGTAGGCATCTACATCACTTAAAAGATCAGCAGGGCAATCTGACATGTCGTGCCAAAGCAGAATAGCTGTATCAGAACAAGGCAGTCTGAAAATCTTGTACTACTGTCAGATAAAGCTACTACACGATGAATCAACGGATAATTGTCATTAAATGAGCATTAAATGCATTTAATATGATTGTTGAGATCAACGACTATATATAGCTGAACGAATCAGTTGAAAGAAGGCGTTGATCGAGCTTTTAAAAGCGAATATTCAAAGTAATAAAATCAATCAGTTGCAATACACTATATTCTAAAGATTTCTGATTGCCTACTCAAGTTCTACATTCATTGTGTTTATCAGTAGCATGCAGGCAACGAATTAGAGCATATTTCAGTTTTGAAAATTGTATAAGAAGTGTTATACTAAGAGTTTTAGTTTGACAATGTGTAAGACCAACTGAAGTGGATTATTACAAACTGTTGTAATACATCAAAGTATTTTAGTGAAATCCTATCATTGTGATAGAAGAGGTGACGTAAGAGCATTTCAAGTCTCCGAACATCCAGAAAAATTTTCATGTTCATTTCAATTATCAGTTATATCCATTTAAAGTATTCAATCTATATTTCAATCTTTTTCCGCACTTGTTTAATTTGACTGATTTATATCGACGCACAAGATTCTCGGACCAGTTCCTCATAGAACTGATTCATACTTTTATAAAAGAATTCTAAAAGCTAAAGTGTTTATTCAACCCCCTTCTAAACACTTTATCAACTCAAATCGATCCTAACACTCCTGCCTAGGGGTGTTGGATCATTTCAAGTGCTTGTAATGATGAATGACAATTCCTCCAAACTAGACTTACTAGGTGAGTACAACGTCTACTTTTAATGTTAGTGATACTTCGTTGTTTGATGTAGGAGATGATCAAGATTTGATGACAAATCCTGTTTAAGAAGAGGAGTATGATGTGATCGTGGTTGATCAAGCTCCAAAGAAGGCATGTGATCCGCTAGAGTTGTCAGAAGGAACTATAAAGAGGGGACGAAGCAAGAAGTTTAAAGAAGCAGTTCAAGGACTCATGGTGAGCTAACAAGAAGGGCCTACAAACATGAAGTCCCCAATTAGAGGAGTTTAAGGAACATGGCAACAATGTTGGAGGTCATTGGAACATCCTTCAAGTACTAAATGATCAAGAGGACATTAACACCCACGCGCGCATAGTCGGACCTCTTATGAGGCCAACCAAGCGGTTGCCTCAGGGCCCGGCCAAATAAGGGGTCCAAATTTATATACATATATATATATGTATATATACACACACACATATATATATATGTGTATATAAATTTTATGATCTCCTACTTCTCTTAAGCCTAAGGTAAGTAATTTTCTTCATGAATTATGTTTTATTTCTATTTCAAATCTTCTTTATAAATACACATTTATATTTGTATTTGTAGATTAATCTACCAAAGGATCTTCAATGAAAATGAAATTTAAAAATAGATTTAAATATTAAAGTTATAATATTATAAGAATATTGGGTTGGGTTTTTGAAGGTAGATGACCCAACAGGTCTTGTGTTGTCAAATGAAATTCTGAACCCGCTAATTAAAGTTGAACTTGAGATTGATGACAAAGGTGTGCAAAAAAGATTGCTTGAAATAAATCCTAGAGCTTTTTACACACTGTGTGGTTTCCATATTCTTAATTTGGCTTTAGTTGATATGGTGGAATGTTGTCCTAAAGCTAAATCCTTCTTCGGAATGGTACAACGCGTCTACACATTGTTTTCATCCTCTACAAAGAGATGGAACTTTTTTAAAGACAATGTGCCTGGTTTGACCGTGAAGCCATTGTCACATACTCGATGGGAAAGTCATGTTGAAAGTGTAAAAGCCATAAAAGAGCAAGTTGTACATATAACAGATGTTTTACCGAAGATAGAGGAAGTTGCTGAAGATTCTAAAACAAAGAGTGATGCTGAGACCTTGGCACTATATGATCTTTAGAGTTTTGAGTTTGAGTTCACGCTTGGAATGATCATCCAGTATAACCTGTTACATGCAATAAATGTTGTTAATAAGTTTATTCAATCTGTAAAAATGGATATTGATATTGCGATCGATCTTTTACAAGGACTTGTTCAATTTCTTGACGAGTTTAGATAACAAGGTTTTGTTAGTGTTGTAGATGAAGCTACACAAATGACAAGTAAAATGGGGATCGAACCTAAATTTCAAGAAAAACGTATCATTCGAAGAAAAAAAACAATTTGATGAAAGTGACAGTGATAATGTGACACAATCAAGTGAAGATGCTTTTAGAGTTGAATATTTTCTGTTTATAATTGATCAAGCTCGATCTTCTCTTAAAGTTAGGTTTGAACAATTTAAACAATAACAAAAGTATTTTTGTTTTTTATTGAATTTGAACAAGTTAAAGAGTGAGCCTTTAAATAGCTTGATGGAGTCTTGTATGGAGCTTCAACAATTTCTGAGTCATGGTGAACATTCAGACATTAATAGTGATGAGTTGTATTTGGAGTTGATGGTCATGAGATGTTATATAACAAATGAAAAAAGAGCAATTGATATGATGCAGTGCTTGGCGAAACTGCATGGTTTATTTTCAAATACTTATATTGCTTATAAGATTTTGTTAATCATACCAGTAACAATTGCATCGGCAAAAAAAAACTTCTCGAAGTTGAAGTTAATCAAGAATTATCTTCGATAAACAGTGTCACAAGATAGACTAAATAGGCTAGCTATGTTGTCGATTGAGAAAAAAATGGTCCAACAATTAGATTACACAGATTTGATAAATATTTTCGCCTATAAAACAGCTAGACGAGTAGTATTTATGTAGTTATTTTAAATATTTGTTGAGTTGTTACTGATGTAATATATTGGTTTTGGTATATTTATTTATTATTAGTATATTTGTTATTTGAAAATTGAATTTTATATTTATTACTGCAACAAGAGGGCCCATTTTTTAATTTTAGTTTCAGGTCTCATTCAACACAGGTGCGGCTCTGCATGCGCGCAATGCATTACAGTACAGAAGCTCCAGCGCACTTGCTTGAGAGCAAATTATTTGTTCAAGAGTTTTATACAAATAGGATTTTATTCACCTTCGTTCAGATATCTATCCGGGTCGGAGAGCTCTTAATCTGGATGCTCGGTAACCCTGTGCTCGGATATTTAATAACAATGTTTTCGGATGTCTAGACTTTAGCTGGCATAAACATTCCAAAGCAAAGAGATAAATGAGTCGAACCCTGTGTAGGCTATTGAGCCTCATACCTTGGGCCTAATGGTATTTAACATGGACTTGTCACTTTGATTAATGGGCTACAACATTGATCGGATTGGGTTAACTCGGATCCGTGTCGGGTTGATTTTATAGGGGTATCAGATTGGTTCTTTTATCCAATCTTGTGGAATCTATGCATGCTAGAATTTTATGTTGATTAGCAGGGCAATTATGTAGCTAAAAAATCCAGAAAGGTGTAATGCATGATTGTATGAAAACAAGGGAACATTAACTATCAATATTAGATCACTATATAATAATTTAGAAATACAAGAAGTCAAAACTCAAGAAAATTTATCAGATCATTAACATTAATGTAAAATCATAAATTGTACCAAATTTAGCATCATTTTCGTGACAAATACACATAACTATCGTAAATACACATAACTATCGTCGCTAAATCGTGCTGGCCGGAACTGTTTTGGAGAACCACCAAAGAACCAGAGCACATGAAATCAAAACCAGAGGGATTAAATGAACAGCTTTCTCTGCTGGTAGCGATCTCGAATGAGCATTCTTCTTTGTGTTCACATCGGATATAAGATTATTATTAGTACTAAAACTCGGCAAAATAGCTTCAGAGACCGGATTCTTTGAATAACGTGGAATGAAGTTCTCCAAGAAATCATCAGATACCCGAGAAGATGAATAACTTGTCGATCGATGCATAGTTTCGTGTGAGATATTAATAAACGTATTTAAAATTTGTTCTCACACGAGTGATATGATCAGTATAGTTTGGAAAGAAGGAGTTTTATGGTGTTAGATAAGGTACATGGCAAGTGGGAATGAATGAATAACTTTGCTTCTGGTTTTCATAAAGCTGCAGCTTCAAAGTGGAGCAAGATATGGCTTAATTTTGGATTTGTACGAGAAATTGCTTTGACTTTTTAAAGTGGAAGGCACCCTAATATTTTATGCCAAAATTCTTTGCAAATTTTGCAATGTTTTCCGTTCCATAACACGAGCATCCAAGAAATATAATAAATAAAAAATACAGTTTATCTGTTTTAGTAAAATCAGCTAACGATAAAATCCTCAAATTCAAACATGAGTTGTCAGTCCCTCTTTCACATTTTTTCTTCGTTTGAGCTTCATGTGAGACTCAAAAATACTAGAATGTTTTTGTATTATATATGAATCCAATGATACCATCTATATTTATATCATGTATTCTTTTTTTATAATATTTCTTCCTTCACGACGACACTCACGCTCAAACATGAGAAAGCAACAAGAAACCTTCCAATTCAAAGAAACCATTTATGTTCAAGTGCAATAATTGGAGAAACAGTTTGTGTTCAAGTACTCTTAATTACACGTTCACTCAAAAAGTATATATTAGTATCAAGATAGAATTTAGAGGTTTATTTAAAATTTTATGCTTAACTTGAGTTGGCTTTAATAGTTAGCGGCGATTTATGTATTTTCTCAACTAGCGCGATATAAGTGACCTTCAAAGGGCGGAAATGGATGGCTGGTACCAGTGAGCTATTATATTCTCTTGGTTTGATCTTTAAACAAGTTAGAAAGGTAAATAGATGCAGCAGTCAAAGAGTATAATGTGTAAGGTAAATAACACATGATTTTATGGAAGTTTGAAGGAAAATCTTTCTTCTTATATATTCTTCCAACAAGAAAATAATATACTAGAAGAATTTGATTTTACAACTTTTGTAACAATCAACTTCAGTTAGGGCTTATTCGATGCTTATACTGAAACTCCTGGTATCCAATTCAACAACAAATACAAACATTGGTTGTCTTTTGAATCATAAATTCTGACATAAAACACAACACTCCAACAGATAGATTTGAGAGAACATCCTAGTGAATTTGTCTAAACAAACAAATGAATTTGTTATCATAGATTTGCTAACTTCAAATCTATTTATCAAAATGCAACATAAGTGTGTGTGAATGTGTTTTGGAATATGACTATTTGTTGCTCAAATTTTAGGGTTTTACCGTTGAAATTGATCTTTTATTATTGACAAAAACTTGAGTGAGACGGTCTCACGAGTCGTATTTTGTGAGACAGATCTCTTATTTGGGTCATCTATAAAAAAATATTACTTTTTATTGTGAATATCGTTAGGATTGACCCGTCTCACAGATAAATATTCGTGAGCTCGTTTCAAAAGAAACCTACTCTTTATTATTATGTTAGTATTTTATATTTTCATTTAAATGATTCTATGAGATTTGTAAATTTTGTAGATCAATTTTTAAAATTAAGAAATATTACTCGATTATTGCATTTCGATACTCAAAATTTAGGGTTCTAATTTAGAAACCGGAAAATCTTCTATGTATTTCAATGTTTACACCAAATAGTTTATATCCATCGAGGACTCAATTCTAATAGTGCCCACTTTTTAGGGTTTAGTTATTGAAACCGAAAATTTATTTATGCTATAAATAATTGTGCACTGATGATCTGAAATCTGTTGATCGCTAATGCTTTGTCTTCGGTTGATGAAGCTTCATACCTTCAATTTTTATGTTTTTGAGTTGAATAGTATGTTTTGCATAGATGACTATTTGTATGGGTGTCGATTTGGGTGGATCGGTTGGGTTGGATTGACGCATAGTACTATTTAAAAAGTACTCAACTTGAATCCGAAAACCCACAACCCGAACCCGATTCAACCCGATCTATCTATTTTATTTTTATTTTTAAAATTTGTTTAAAAATAAAATAAAAGTAAAAATAATAATAATAATAATAATAATAATAATAATAATAATAATAATAATAATAAATTTTAATTTAGACACATAATAAAAAAAATCTCTTTTATATAATATTTTAAATTTGAAAGTTTAATTGTAGAAAATTGAAGTATATTTATTAAATTAAGTAAACAATTTTTTTAAAACTAAAAAAAGTCTAAAATAAATACTAAATTATGAAAATTTATGATATAAATATACAATAAATATTTTTTCAAATATGTAATATATAAAAATGTAGGCAATATTTATTAATTTCATTATTTTTTTTAAAAAAATTCGAGTCAACCAGGACTGACCCTAACAAGAGTATTTTTCCGGGTCATATATCCGGTCCAACTCGACCTACCGAACCCGAAAAACCCAAACTCAAACCTTATTTTTCGGGTCGAACCGTGTCGAGTTAACGAGTGGGGTCCAATTTTGATACCCCTGAGGATTTGTAGTCTATGGTCTAAACAATAAAGTGGTTTTTTGGATTTTTTTTTTTATGTTTTTGATGCAGAATTGGTTAGAAAAGATCAAAAGGTTGAGGAGAATGATGAAAGTAGCAGGGATAATAAAGAATCACTTTTATAGTATCTGCCGACCTTCTTCAAATTTATAATGAATGAAGTGGTATCCAAACTAGGAGCAAAAGGGCATTTAAAACATGGCTCGTGATGCCTAAACTCTGCATTATGAGTGCAAGAGTTGATCAAATTTTAAAAATATTTTATTAATGCATTTTTGCTCGTAATGGTTTGGATATTGTCGAAAATTTTGTTAGGATGTGTTTGAGCTAAAATTATGCAAGTCCAATTAATTTAGCCTAAGTCAAAGAGGATGGATTAGCCAAAAAAATTTATACAGGAAAGCCCATCGAAGATTCAAATTAATTTGAATGGTTTAGAAAACAGACAAGAAGAAGGAGATCATGGATAGTTGCAGGAAGTCGGTAGAAAGAGGAACACAACACATCGCTCAAATAATAAGCAAACTCATTGTAAAAAATCATTAGCTTTAGTTGAAGCATGTTTCACTTTTTTCATCAGAATTCTGGCACTAAAGCTAAGTCTGCGGGCCGCTTTAGTACGTATAATCTATTTTCTATTTTATAAGTTGCAATGTCTTTTAAAAGGGGCTTATGGACTCTTGGTTTTTTACGAAGTCGTATCTTAAGAAATTTTAGTTGATCTCTTCAGACTCATTTATAAAATTTTAATGAATCCTTCTGTGTTGATATCAAGTCTGTCTGCTGCAATTCTCATAATCGATGTCCAGTCATCTATGAGATCTTCTCTGTTTTTGAAATCTATATCATAGTTAAGAATAACTCCATAAAAATGTATTGGTTTTATAACAGAATTCCTATAGGGTGTCTGGTGCAAGGGAATTTGATTTCCCTTGACCTTGTTCTAGTTGCATGTGCTTTTCCACCTACTAGGAAATTTTTTTGAGGTTCTCTCATATTTGTATTATGAGATATCGCCCTTTCTCTTAGTGATTTATGAGAAAATGACCAAGTTATTGAAGGAGGTTCACCCATGTTGTATTCATCTTCATATCTACGACCTTGAGATTTGTAAAATATTCTGCAAGATCTTGAAGATCTTCTAGACCAATCATTTCTATAGTTGTCATGAGTTTAATTTCTTTTCTCAGACATTTTTAATCAGCTTGATAATTTTTCTTCGGCGGTTAAAGGTTTAACCTTTGTCTCCCTCTTTGATGTAACAATGGTTCGGTACCAAAATATGATGGTAACCTTCCTCCTGAGATCTTTTTACTAGAACTTAGTTGTTGTTCTAGAGTTTGGATTCTTTTTTTATTAACCTTTAATGCTCCAAGAATTTCTTCTTGTTTTTTCAAGGATTTCCTCGATTTTATGTGGTACATGATATAGCTGATTCTCATAGTTTTGTACCGTCTTTGGATCTCTCTAAGATCTCCGAAGAGTCTAGAGGAGTCCAGGACTATTTTTAAGAATCTATTACTTTGAATCATAAGTTTACCATATGACTCTGATGTGTTCCTCTTTGCACCCGATGTCTAAAGTGATTAGCTCTTCTTTTAAATATTCCAAAATATTAGAATAAAAATTGTAAATATTTAATCTCGAACATATGTTCAGATCCATAATTTTTAAGAAATTATCCTCCTGAAACATTTAATTACATAGTAATTGTAAAGTTCAAAATGCGATAACGCAATTCAACTATATATATATCTAAAAAAAATGAAAAATGCCTAATTAAATTATTTTAATTGCATTAATTAAATGTGATATGCTTGTTTACATGTTAAAATATGGTTTTCTATTAAAATGCATAAAACTGTGTTTTTAAGAGCTATTCGAGACGTGATCGAGGAACGGAGACCGGAGACTATAAAGGAAAAATATTTTTATTATTATTTTTAATTATTTAATATATGTTATATTTTATGTTATTTTCGAAAATGGTATCTTTTGAGGTGTTTTTACCCGTCAAAACATATTTTAAACCGATAATCGATTTTTAACGAAAATAGGGACTTTTTGGAGGCTCGATTAATATTTTCGAAAACTTCCCTAAATGAAATAATTTTCTTGCATTCTAATGGGCCTATTATACTAAGGTTATTGGCCTAAATTTCTACCCAATTATTTATATCAAAACTTGATTTCTCCAAGCCCTAGTTTCACTCAAACTCACACCTCACCTCCTAGAAACCTAAGGTTTCTTCCCTAGCCACACACACGCCCACACACACGCCCACACACACACACACACATGTTCCCTAGAGCCAGTTTCACGTGAATTATAAGGAAGTAAATGCAGCAAGTTCCTCATCTCTCTCCGCCAATGTTCTTCGAATCTAAAATTATTTTTCGTGCGTGAAACACGCAAAGACACGCTTTAATATTTTCATGCTCATTGTTCATACCATTTATGTGTGATTATACATGTTTGCATGAAAAAATATGATGCCCAAATATTTATTTTCGTTTTTGTGCCTTATACATGATCTAACTATCTAACTTTGATTTTCTTGCTTTCAAACTCATGTTATTGATGCACAAAGGGGCTACCATGGTAGGACCATTAGAAGGGATAAATTTCAGAGGGTTTAGGGACCCCTAGAAGCATGGTTAAGAGCTGAAAAATAAGGATGGAAGAGCTGCAAGAAAATTTGCTCTTTAAGGGACTAGGATTTTGGGTTTGGTTGCTTGGAAGGGCCAGACTGTGAGCCACATTTGGGTCACGTCCAGAGGTCCTAAGAACGTCTAGTCATGGTCCTAGATGGGTGGTACCATACCTGGTACAAGGGTAAAGGCTGGGGGCGAGTTTCCTTGGGCATGCGAGTCGTGTAAGTTGCGGGTGGAGGGCTGCTCGCACATGGTTTGCTAGGTCTGGTCCAGCAGCTTGTTAAGTGTTCGGTCTAGGTCCTAGGAGGGTTGGTCAGGGTCAGGTCGACTCGGTTAGTGTCTAGGATCGAAGGAATTGATGGCTTGTTAGGGCTAGGGTTTGTTCAACAAGGACATAAATTTCCAGCAGCTTCCTAGGCTTTTCTATGGTCTTAAATTGGTTGATTTGGGCTGAAAAGGGGTTAGTTATGTGCTAGTAAGCTATGGTTAAAGTTTGGTTAATTCGAATTGATTCGTGTTAAAACCGGACTTCGGTTTAATTTTTAAAAACGAACGAAGAAATTAGTCGAGGGGCTTAATTTTATGTCTAAGAAATTTTTATTGGTGTTATGGTTAGTTTGGATTGATTTGGGTCGTCGTTTTAAGGTCCAAGGGTAAATTGAGAAAGTTAGGATTGCAGAGGCAAAACAGTCATTTCACACCTGAAAATTGTTAGACGTCCTGGCAATGTCTTGAATGATGTAATGAATGTTAAAATTTTTATTTTGAAAGATTATGGGATTTTATGTTTGAAAACAGTAAATATTAAAAGATGCGTTGCATGCTTTGTTTAAAAGAAAAATGATATATATGCATGAATTTTTATAGTGATGGATATGTTAAAAGGTTTTGAAGGAGGTGAATTGATTGTAACTAATACGAACACGAATACGAAAGAATATGATGACATGTAAGGTCAAGGCTCAGTTGACAAGTGAGAGTGTTGCTGATGTCCCCGCCACCTAGTACCACAGCAATACGTAAGATTGATCAAAATCTACAAACAACTGATATGAAAGTCACAATTTATGATTTTATATTTTGCACCCTGCTTTTGGATTTTTAAATAATAAGTTGGTTGGTTTATTTTAAATGGTACCAAGTATATATATATATATATATATATATATATATATATATATTTGGCCGAAACCATATAGAAATAAAAATTCTAATATATTTTAAAGAAAGCAGTAGATGTTTCAGTAATAATAACATTGTATGTTTGAAATAATTTTATCTCGATTTTGATAAGGTTTCTAGCTTAGTTATAACATCAAAGATATTTTTGATCAATTTGTGTTGAAACTTGAATTGACCTCTAAATAACCTAGATTGAGGAATTAAGGAAGGAGAAAGTGCACATAGGAAAAGATGAAAAAATAAGGATAAAGAAGTAAATATCGCATTACAAGCAGCTAAAACAAATTAATCAGGTTTGTCAGATTCTTGATTCCTAATTTCACATTCGCTACACACAATATCTCTATTTCAAAGAAGGGGAGGGAGCGATATGTTTTAAAGAATAAAATTTGGCAACAAGTATCTTTTGATCTCACAAGTTTTACTAAAAAATTATAACATTTCTCCAGGACATCTAAAATGAGACCAAAGTAAGCTGACAATTGTCGAAAAGCGTATTGTACCGACACGACTTTAGGCCGAACCGAACAGAGAGAACCGTACGTATATCCAACCACCTTCTTCATTCTTGTCAATCAATCCCTAACCTCAGTTTAAGCGAGTTTTCCCCTCCTTGCCACCGGCATCGAATCCATAAACGCCGGAGAGTGGTAGAATTAATTTCTATCCAAGTTTCTGCTAATTTACATTCAATACATACTCATGGAAGGATTTAATTCGATGTCATTTAAAATATCTTCCTTTGCTGCAACTGACATTCTCTGGATTTCTTCTCAGAAATCCCTTGTAACCTCGAAGTCCACATTTTTTAGGCATATCCCACAGGCCCACATGTCAAATTCCTCTCCTTTTAAGCAACCATCGTTCCTATCTATCAAAGCTGAACAGGTAAATATGTCCCATTATTTTGTAAAATATGTCACGCATGTGTAGTGATTTTTCCATTTTTGTTTTTCTCTCTTTATTTAATAATCATATGATTCGGTGGATTATTTAATATTTCTTGCATTCTCGTGTTGTAAAAGTGAAATCATACTATTTTTGGGCTAGATTTAAATGACACAGGTGCTGTTTGGGTAAAGAACTGATTCACACTAATGATTAACTTGATTATGGCTATCAAAATTCAGCTTGATTGAGCGTCGTGGTCTCTGCAGTGGCTACTTGGGTAATTTAAGGGCTTGGATTTTGTTTGATGTGAATTAATTTGTGTGGATAATAAGATTCGTAGCACCAGGCGAATGCTTCTGATCATAAGTGGTCGAGTAATGAATAAATGGGTGTTCAAACCAAATGAGTTCCTGTTAGAGTTGTTCCATCAGGTGGTTTTATTTTTTTCTGAACGGATTGAATAGAGCGAAAAAAGATTTTGTGGGAACGACCGAAGCAATCGTAATAGTTTATCTTTGTTCTTGTTATCAATTGATGCTAAGTAGAATATATAAACTAGCACCACCTGGTAACATGAAATCTCATTTTGGAATCATCGAGTTAATCTAACTTTTATTTGTTGTGCTTGTTAGTTCGATTTGAAAGATGGGTTGGCTGCGGTTTCTGATTCTGGAATTTCAGATGGAGATGCTCTCCAAGTTAAAGAATGGGAAGTTGGGATGCTGATAGATGAAGTTGCATCAAGTCAAGGTATAAGAATTAGGAGACGTCCACCAACCGGTCCACCTCTTCATTATGTTGGTCCTTTCGAATTTCGCTTGCAAAATGAGGGAAATACACCATGCAATATTCTTGAAGAAATTGTATGGAACAAGGATACTGAAGTCTCTAAGGTACTAATGAATTTTTCCAGTGCCAATAATTTTGGTGTTTCTTTCACATAATGTCAATTGTGAATGGTATTTTATTTTGACTGTTAGATGAAAGAGAAAAAACCACTCTTGATGTTGAAAAAGATGCTTGATAAAGCTCCACCTGTTAGAGATTTTGTTGGATCTCTTAAAGCAGCACATTCACGGACTGGATTGCCCGGTTTAATCGCTGAAGTGAAAAAGGCTTCTCCTAGTAGAGGGGTTCTGAGAGATGATTTTGATCCTGTAAGTGTATGATTTTGCATCCACTTGAAACTGTGTTTTCTTTCTAAATTTTGTTAATGACACAACATTGCTCATTGCTCATCTACTCCATAACCTCGTCGGTCATGAAGAGGTTGGAAACATGCTTTGGTTCTCCTTTTTCAGAACTAACAAACTGATTTTCATGTGTCGAGACCCCAGAAAGATTTATTTTCTTACAAGGTGATAGGCATACTTTTCTTAAATATGCATGTACACATTTTGATGATCTAAGCATTAACTTTGGTTTTTTTGCAGTATGTGAAATATTAACAATAGACTATTATCATAGTATTGATTTTGTTTTATTTTCTGTAAACCTAAAGCAAAAGATGAGCTTTTCATTTAAGTTGAAAATCAGTAATTTGATGAAGGATATTAAAATGTGCTCATGGTTTGACATAAAGGCTGCAAGCTTTAGCAGCGTATTGCTTGGTTTGTACTTCCAAGTCAATACCTTGGCTCCCAATTCAATCGTAGGATATTGTTTTCTCGTGGTTTTTCCACCAGATTATAACTTTCTACCACTTCTAAAGTTTGTTTTGAGTTATTTCCTTTAGCGAAGAGCTTGTGACCCAAGTAAAATACTATTCAAGTACACTCTTCATTGGCATAAGCTGTTGGTTTTAAAATTATAGCTTCTTACAAGTGTCTAGACATACCTGATGGAAAAACTAAAGGAAGAGAAACAGCTCCAAGATGTTCCTAAACTTGTAAATGTCAAGCATTGCCTTAACCTCACCCAATTGCCTGTAATAGGAGGCAGGATTTTTTTTTTTACTGGTTTACCCTATTGAACTTTTCGTAAATGCCCTCAACAGATGGGGCAAAATTACATTTTGTAGTGTTTGCATTCATAATTTCTATGGTTTTTCTGTCCTAGATGAACTTCTCAGAGACGCTAGTTGAATTTTTGTTGTCACAGGTTCAGATTGCTAAAGCTTATGAAAAAGGTGGAGCAGCATGCCTGAGTGTTTTGACTGATGTGAAGTATTTTCAGGTGAGAGCCATCATTTTAGCCCTCTGGACTGGGGTTCTAGATGTTATACTTATACACACAATTGTACAACATTGTTTTCTGAAAGATTTTTCATACTTATTTTGGGAATAGGGAAGCTTTGAAAATTTAGAGGCCATAAGGAGTTCTGGAGTGCAGGTACGCTTTCTTCCCTTATTCTACCTCAGTAGCTCTACCTCAGTAGCTCTAAGTGTCAATGCAAATCTTTTTCTTCCTATTCTTTTAATTGAACTATGCAAAACATGGAATTCAGTGCCCCCTCTTGTGTAAAGAATTTGTAATAGACGCGTGGCAAATCTTCTATGCTCGAGTCAAAGGTGCAGATGCGATTCTATTAATTGCTGCCGTTTTACCTGATCTGGACATCAAGTACATGGCTAAGATATGCAAATTGCTAGGATTAACAGCACTTGTTGAGGTTTTACTTGTGCTTATTTTTCCATCACTGTGTTTTTTATGTGATATACAATTCAATAAAATTTGTGGGATGAAATATTTGATGTCTTATTCCATGTCACGGTTTTCCATCTTCTAGGTACATGATGAGAGAGAGATGGACCGTGTCCTAGAAATTGATGGTATTGAATTAGTGGGCATCAATAACCGTGACCTTGGTATTTACAAGCTTCACTGAATTGGCTTTATAGATTCCTGAAATTCTTCTGCTATTATTTTCTTCTACTATTTTATTGGTTATATGTTTATTTGGTGTGTTGTGGTTGCTGCCATCCCTCATGGGCATGTGCATGAAAATGTTTTACTTCTCCTCCAACATCCTAACTTTGTTGTTCTATTACTGCCAAACTGTATTACTGCGAACTGATTTTAAAACTGTTTTTGATTGAATATCCAGCATTTACTTCCTTCCATAGCTATTGCAGTGAGTTTTTTAATCATTGTAATAACATCTACAGTCTGCTTAAAATATTAGTCGCTTACATAGCGAATGCTATAACCTCTTTACCATTGTATCTACATCTACAGAATGCTTAAAATTTACGAATCACTCCTATGTGAAACCTTAGATATATGCTTTTAATTTACCATTTTGGTGTTACAAGGTTGAATTGTGAATTAAATCATCGAACTTCGAAGAGAGAAGGGAAAAACAGATCATATAAGAATGAGGCACAATTTATTGTAGACTACTATTGAAAATAGAATTACAAGCTGAAAAATCAGTTAGTTTTGCGTGTTCTGATTATTGTTCATCTTCTGTCCTTTCTATAGGAACATTTAAGGTTGACATTGGCATCACCAAGAAGCTTCTTGAAGGCGAGCGTGGACAAAGGATACGCGAGAAAGGCATAACTGTAAGTATCCTTGAGTTAACTTTCATTTCCAATATTTCCCCCTCTTGTACTTTTCTACATATTGTTTTTCATTTCCTAAATTATTCAGGTCGTTGGGGAGTCAGGGCTTTTCACTCCGGCTGATATTGCCTATGTACAAGAAGCTGGTGTTAAAGCTGTAAGCAGTGATAATCTATGCTACTAATATAACTCATTATACAAAGGATTCGAGCATGTTGGGCTCATTTTTTAAAAGAAAAACGGCCAAATGATGGGGTGGGGTGTTTAAGGGGGACTCGGCCTGCATATATAAATCTTAACACAATATATAAAGGGGGATCGAGACTTATCTCTGATATAGAACTAGTCCACTGACACAAAAGGAAACCACCGAAGAAAAGCTAATTCAAGAAACAGGAATATCCCTCAGACCTTGCATGCTCATTCCTAAGACTTCACTTTATTTATACGCAAATCAAATACATCGGTACCACTTTATGCTTGAGATGTTTATGTGTCACACATTTTCTTCTTTCTTCACTAGGTCCTGGTGGGCGAGTCGATTGTTAAGCAAACCGACCCTTGCATGGGAATTACTCAACTGTTTGGTAAAGACATTTCTTCATGATTTTTTTGTGCATCCTACTATCTTTTAGCTCCTCGAGTTGAAACGAGGTGTATTTTAGTTTATCTAGTTATGTGTTATTTGGGTTATGTGATATCCAATATGATATTAAATTTTGGCATATATCCAGTAATAAACTGCAGTAAGGAATTGATAGGATTGTTGTATTATGCACTGTGGAGTTGTGATAACTTTTTGTTACATATTATTTCTGCTTCTGGTAAGTTATCGTTTCTTGATACTGGCTAATTTCCAGTTATATCCACTTTTTTTTTACACTAATTGAAGGTGTCGAACGAGCATAGTGTAGGATAGTCTTTCTAAATCGTCGTTCACATATATATATGATTGAGACCAAATTTATTAATAATTAAATTTTTCGTAAAAAACTTTTTACTATAAATAATAAAATGCATATTTTCAATTATTTATTTTATAAGATAATTTCATGATTTTATTAAATTTATTTTCAAAAACAAACTTATCAAATTTTTATAAAATATCAATTTGATCCATAATTTTTCAAAAATCATAAATCGTACCTGAACCTAAAATTTTCAAGCCTATGGGCCAGTGACTGGTTGAGACTATCTCGAAAAAGCTCATATTTATGCCTTACTCGGTGCTCGAGATTTCAAGACCAAGTAGAAATTAGATGCTACTTGGATTTAGATGAGATTGTGCAAATGACGATCAAAGTGGAGCAATCTTATTGGAGTCCGAATGTTGTAAAACGTGAAAAAGGCAATGTGGTGACCAAATCCGAGACTAAAATCAAGCAAGAGATATCTAAACAAGTAATGCAAGGTAAATATTAAACTCATATTAATCGTTCTAGAAATATTAAATGCTTTAGGTGTTAAGGTATAACGTTCCGAAAATTTGAAAGTCCACGTGAACCACGTTCATGCAAGTTATTAAAATTCTTTGGTATTTTATTAAATTGTTTTAAAGCCTAAAATGCATATTTCTTTCATTAATTTATGTTTAATTATTTTTATGCATTTTGTGCTTAATTCATGCATGATAGAAGTTATTTAACGAAATTTTAAAAGTTCATGCATTAGGGTTTCTAGATGCATTTCGCTCAAACGAGAAACGGAGACCGGAGAATTTTCAGAAAAATTATTTTATTATATGATCTATTTTTATAAATTAATTTAAATCGATTTTAAGGGTATTTTCAAAAATGGGATTTTATTTGAGTATTTTTACCCGCAAAATTTTATTTTTAACGGTACGCTAATTCTATCAAATCGGAGGACTTGTTAATGGTTCGGTTATTATTTTCAAAATCTTTTCAACTCAAAATATTTTTCGGGAGTGTATTTGAATTTAACGAGCCAACTTTTAAACTCATTAGACTTTAATATTATTTTAAATCTTTAATTAGCAAGGTTAGGGCCTTTAATCTTTTTAATTAACATAACAATTAAACATATTTCCGCCCCTTAACCTCCCCGTAAACCCCGCAGCCGATATGCACAAATCCTTTCAGAAATTCCTCGGTTTTTGACAGCAGCGAGCTCAAGGGACACGGCCACATCATTATCCATATAATTAGCCCTTAAATATTTCCCTAAACTCCCACTAAATCCAAATACGTTTCAGCAGCCGCCCACCTCCACCACTCACAAGCTTCTTCGTGATTCTTGCTGCTGCAAAGTTTGGTGAGGCCAATTTCTGCTTCAAGCTAAGCGTTCATCCCTTCGGCCGTGTCACTCGATCAATTATCCTAGATTTTTCCACCAAGGCACGCTTTGTATCCTTCTTTCTGCATCATTCACGCCGTTATATGCTGTTACACGTGTGCTTGCATACGAAAAATGTTTAAACCCGTTGTTGCTTCGTTTATGCTTCGTCTTATTCGTGAAAAAACCGTATTTTATGCATTTAACTCACGTGTTTGATGTTTGGGTGCAAGGGGCTGCCGATCTAGGGTCATAAGGAGCTGTTCATGTCGAGGGCTATGTTAGAATAACCTGAGAGAGCCTCGGTTCAGGTCTATGCAGGGAAAAGCTGTTCGTTCGGGCGCTAGTGCGTGCTTAAGGGCTAGATCGAGGATTGGTTCGGTCTCGGCTGTGCAAGGGGCGTCCCTAGCTCTGGAACAGATCATAGAGGGTCTGAACCATGGCCTAGGGTGCTTCGAACGTGGCTGATACGAGGTTAGGAGCCGCTTGAACGTTGGACGTTTGGGTGAGGTCTGAGTGCACTTCGTAGGGAGCTAGCAGTCGTGTGTGCTGTGTTTGATTCATGGGGCTGTTGGCTTTGTTTTAGTAGGTCCCCTAGGGTCTGGTCTAGGTCCACAATAGGCTGATTCATGGTTGGCACGATGGATTAACTTGAGGCGTGAGTTTTGGGAGAGAGGTGTGCATGAGGTGTTGAATTGGGATAGGACCGAGAGGTTGGCAAGTTCTAGAAATTCCAGCCGTGGGTTTGGGGGCCTAATGACATGTTTTTAGGACCTGTTAAGTGTTTTTAAGATATGATAAAAAGTTGAGAGAAATTTGGTTAAGTTTCGAGTCGAATTGGGTAAGACCGGGACTCGGTCCAAGTTTTAAAACTATTCGGTTAAGTTTGGTATTGGGCTCGAGTTTACGTCTAAGAAAGCTTTTAAAAATGTTTTGGGATATTTTAAGAAGTTTGGTAAGCTTCGGGTCAATTTTAGAGGTGCAGGGGTAAAACGGTAATTTTGGGTTTCCAGGGGCAAAATGGTCATTTTGCACCCGGGGTGAGATTTTGGTCATGGCAGCGTCCTAAGTACAAATTTGTGATATTTTAAATGTTTATGCATCATGTTCATGAATTTTACGCCATTATGAATAATACGTTGCATGCTTGGTTTAAAGGAAAAGTTACTACGCATATGCATGTTTTTATTAAGTGATGAAAATGATGATATTTTTTAAGGATGTGAATTGGTTGTGACTGACGATGTATATGTATACGATGACATGAGATATATGATGAGCTGAGGCCCGGGCTCAGTGGGCGGGTAATGCTGTCGCTGATGTCCCCTGCCGTCGGGTACCACGATTTTATAGATGGATCCATCGAATAGAGCTGATACGAAAGTCATAACTAATGAACTGAATTCAATAAAAAGAAAATGTTTAAGTTTATGATGACACGATGAGCTGTCTTGACACGTATATGAGGATATTAGATGACATGATTTGACACGACATGATTTTATACGACACGTTTACGTTATGCTTTTAAGTTCATGAAAGATATGTTGAGTATGATATTTTTCACTGCTGTGTGCTATGTATATGTACTTGTTATTAATGGTACAGGTGTGTTGAGTCTTTAGACTCACTAGGCGTGTGTGATGCAGGTGAGCTTGTTATTGAGAGGACTGGAGGTGCTGAACACTGAGTAGACAAACCTGGTGGGGTGACACGACCCGAGTACCACATGTTTTCCGCATTTTGTTTTTATGAGATTTGAGATGATATAACATTTTTATACACTGGTTTTGATACGCTGATGATTTTCACAATTTTTACTCGTTTATGTTTACGCACTATTTTTATTGTCAAATACTTAAGATCATTTTTAAATGTTATTTCGAAAATGCGAGTTTTATTAAAAAAATATATCTATTTTCGCGTTTTTAAACAGTAGACGTTTCAGTTGGTATCAGAGCAATGGTCATGTATAGGGTTGTGCCACCGCCAGTTTCTGCAGCTCAGTCTTCCAGCCTCAAGTACGTAAGCTTTTATGATTTAAATGTTTAAATGTTCTTAATCCTATCACCTGCATGGTTACATGATATATGCTTTACAGTAAATGTTTATCTGTCGTTATGTTTGAGATTAGATGCTTTAAAATTTTTTATGCATGCTACGACATGAAATAAGAAATTATTTAATTTTCTTGCATGCCGGTGTGGTGGAATGGGACATGAATAAGAATTTTGCTTTTGGGCATTAGGAAAGATTGGAAATGATTTGGCTATATTAATTTTTGGTTAGTAGTGCTGATGTTCTACTTGTGGTTCATAAGTTAAACTTGACAATTATGAATGCTTTTGGGACTTGTAGAATTTCTAAGAAATTATTGATGGTTCGTGGTTGCTAGTCGAGTAAATTTTTGAGGATTTCATATAAGCAATAACGATTCGAAGAGTACGATAATCTTTAGGATCATAAATGTACAATTTGAGGATTTTAAGTATTTTTGAAAATGTAATATTGATTATGACAATTTATTTAGGATGCATGCTCTAAGTAGTTGGATTTAAGGATTGAATTGCATGAATTGAGAATTTTAAGGACCTAATTATAATAACCAATAATTTGAGGACCTAAGTGCAAAAATAAAATCCTAAGAGATTATTTTCGAATTTACCGAATTTTGGATTAAATTCTGAGCTTCGAGAATTTTAAGGTTTAATGAGGCTAAGTCGAAAATTTTATGTGGACAAAAATGCAAATTTTGACGAGTTGTAGGGCCAAATTGTAAAGTCCGAAATTTTTGAGGATTAAATACGAACTTTTGAGGAACACTTGGGATTTTGAGTATTTATAGAAATATAAGACGAGTTATGGAAATCAATTTTGGGGTTTAATAAACTTAAGGCTATTGAATCTTATGATACGAGAAACTTATAAAATGAAATTAGGAACGCTAAGAACTTATGGGTAATGTGGAATTTTCAAAATTTAGGACAAATGGGATAATTTTTGAGGAAATTAAGAACTAATTTTGCAATTTTTAAGAAATTTGGAGATTTGTTTAGCAGTAAGCGAGAAGCGAATGGTTTAAATGACTGGAATTTTTGATGATTTAGATTTGAAGGGATATTTGGAACCTTGAGATATCTAGGTTATAATGTTATAAGAAATGGTAATCAAGGACGTTATAGGATGAATCAATCTTGGGCTTGAAAATTTAAGTGTTAGTGAAATAATGTTGTGGCAAATTAAGGATTTAAAGTGATGACAATTTAAGGTGAATTTGATCAGTTAGTTACGTTATAAGAATAGACTTGGAGCTAACAAAATTTTTGGAACTTAAGTTCGATGTATCATAATTTTTAATCGTGATCTTAATAGTCAAAATTATTATACATTTGTTGGAATTTAATTTTTCTTGAAATTTGGGTGTGATTGATGGCTAAGATATTTGATAGACGCAGGTAAGAGGTGACGTAGACACCTTGTCTTGAGAAATTTTTGGTAAGTCATTAAGAAACTTGGGAATAAGTGAATATGTGTGTTGGAATTATGTTATCTAATACTATTTGGGTTGCGTAAACTTGAATTTTAAGTTTATGAAATAGGTGTTCGTACGGAAAATTTTGGGTGAAAAAAAAAGGGAATTAGTGGTGTTCATCATAGATTACCAATGAACGAATATTAAGATTTTCAACGAGTAAGAAATCTAAATCTTGATGTGGGAATTCTAGAATTCTATGGGTTATAAGCGTAGTTGATTTATTAGAGTTAGTCTAAGACTATCATGGGATAAGTTATTAAGTTTTATACGCTAGGATTATTTAAGCATTGAGAATACGTAAGAATGCAATATTCGTTCCAATGAGGAAAGTCCAAGGGTCTTAGGCCTCAACTATATTATAATTGGAAATAAAATAGTTTAAGCATGTAATTGGGACTTGAAGGACTTTAAACTATAGATAGAAGATCGATATTGTATAATTGGGTTTTAACGTTATTCGAGGTTTAAGATTTGCAACAATTTTACATCTGAGATATACTTGTAAATAGTAAGTTACGTAAGTTTGGTGCCGTGAGATAAAGATTCGATTCAAGGATCTTAGGCTAATATTATTATGGGATTGAGATAATGTTTAACTTTTAAGTGTATTACCGATGATAGAAGTCGATCAGTAAATTTTGGTGCTAAGATGTCTTAAGTTGAACTGCATAAATGCTAATGTAATAGGTCAATGAATATCCTGGATATAGTATAAGAAAGTAAGACGCAATAAAATTCGGACTGCCATTTCTAATATTGGAACTTTGAGGAAAGTTGAGATCCGAGGTTATAGGAAAATGGAACTAGGACACCATGGGTCGTTATAAGTTGAGTTTGGCAAATGAGGATTTAGAAGGTATAGTTAATCGGGACCGAGGAGACATAAGGACACCTTAAGATTTATTATTTTATCAGAATAGCGCCACGGAAGCGTGGACTATTGGAATACTAGAACTAAGTCTAAACTTTTTTATTTATCGAGGATAAGCGAATTTCGGGGACGAAATTCAATTTAAAGGGGGAAGATTGTAACGTCCCGAAAAATTTAAAAGTCCACGTGAACCATGTGCATGCAAGTTATTAAAATTCTTTGGTATTTTATTAAATTGTTTTAAAGCCTAAAATGCATATTTCTTTCATTAATTTATGTTTAATTATTTTTATGCATTTTGTGCATAATTCATGCATGATAGGAGTTATTTAACGAAATTTTAAAAGTTCATGCATTAGGGTTTCTAGATGCATTTCGCTCGACCGAGAAACGGAGACCGGATAATTTTTAGAAAAATTATTTTATTATATGATCAATTTTTATAAATTAATTTAAATCGTTTTTAAGGGTATTTTCAAAAATGAGATTTTATTTAGGTATTTTTACCCGCAAGATTTTATTTTTAACGGTACGTTAATTCTATCAAATCGGATGACTTGTTAATGGTTCGGTTATTATTTTCAAAATCTTTCCAACTCAAAATATTTTTCGGGAGTGTATTTAAATTTAACGAGATAACTTTTAAACTCATTAGACTTTAATATTATTTTAAATCTTTAATTAGCAAGGTTAGGGCCTTTAATCTTTTTAATTAACATAACAATTAAACCTATTTCCACCCCTTAATCTCCCCGTAAACCCCACAACCGATATGCACAAATCCTTTCAGATTTTCCTCGGCTTTTGATAGCAGCAAGCTCAAGGGACACGGCCCTTAAATATTTCCCTGAACTCCCACTAAATCCAAATACGTTTCAGCAGCCGCCCACCTCCACCACTCACAAGCTTCTTCGTGATTCTTGCTGCTGCAAAGTTCGGTGAGGCCAATTTCTGCTTCAAGCTAAGCGTTCATCTCTTCAGCCGTGTCACTCGATCAATTATCCTAGATTTTTCCACCAAGGCACGCTTTGTAACCTTCTTTCTGCATCATTCACGCCATTATATGCTGTTACACGTGTGCTTGCATACGAAAAATGTTTAAACCCGTTGTTGCTTCGTTTATGCTTCGTCTTATTCGTGAAAAAACCGTATTTTATGCATTTAACTCACGTGTTTGATGTTTGGGTGCAAGGGGCTGCCGATCTAGGGTCATAAGGAGCTGTTCATGTCGAGGGTTATGTTAGAATAACGTGAGAGAGCCTCGGTTCAGGTCTATGCAGGGAAAAGCTGTTCGTTCGGGCGCTAGTGCGTGCTTAAGGGCTAGATCGAGGATTGGTTCGGTCTCGGCTGTGCAAGGGGCGTCCCTAGCTCTGGAACAGATCATAGAGGGTCTGAACCATGGCCTAGGGTGCTTCGAACGTGGCTGATACGAGGTTAGGAGCCGCTTGAGCGTTGGACGTTTGGGTGAGGTCTGAGTGCACTTCGTAGGGAGCTAGCAGTCGTGTGTGCTGTGTTTGATTCATGGGGCTGTTGGCTTTGTTTTAGTAGGTCCCCTAGGGTCTGGTCTAGGTCCACAATAGGCTGATTCATGGTTGGCACGATGGATTAACTTGAGGCGTGAGTTTTGGGAGAGAGGTGTGCATGAGGTGTTGAATTGGGATAGGACCCGAGAGGTTGGCAAGTTCTAGAAATTCCAGCCGTGGGTTTGGGGGCCTAATGACATGTTTTTAGGACCTTTTAAGTGTTTTTAAGATATGATAAAAAGTTGGGAGAAATTTGGTTAAGTTTCGAGTCGATTTGGGTTAAGACCGGGACTCGGTCCAAGTTTTAAAACTATTCGATTAAGTTTGGTATTGGGCTCGAGTTTACGTCTAATAAAGCTTTTAAAATGTTTTGGGATATTTTAAGGAGTTTGGTAAGCTTCGGGTCAATTTTAGAGGTCCAGGGGTAAAACGGTAATTTTGGGTTTCCCGGGGCAAAATGGTCATTTTGCACCCGGGGTGAGATTTTGGTCATGACAGCGTCCTGAGCCCAAATTTATGATATTTTAAATGTTTGTGCATCATGTTCATGAATTTTACGCAATTATGAATAATACGTTGCATGCTTGGTTTAAAGGAAAAGTTACGCATATGCATGTTTTTATTAAGTGATGAAAATGATAATATTTTTGAAGGATGAGAACTAGTTGTGACTGACGATGTATATGTATACGGTGACATGAGATATATGATGAGCTGAGGCCCGGGCTCAGTGGGCGGGTAATGCATTAGGCAAGAAGTGCGCTGATTTGGTAACACGATCTACAATCACCCAGATGGCATTTGATCCTCTGACTGACTTCGGCAAACCGGTCACGAAGTCCATGGTAACATTCTCCCACTTCCACTCGGGAATAGGGAGAGGCTTGAGCAAACCTGCTGGTCTCTGATGCTCGGCCTTCACTAACTGACAAGTCAGACACTCGGATACAAATCGTCTGATATCCTTTTTCATCCCTGGCCACCAATACAATAGTTGCAGATCCTTGTACAACTTCGTACTCCCTGGATGAATAGAGTACGGCGACGTATGGGCTTCTGATAAGATATCTGCTCGGATAGAATCACTGCTAGGAACCCATATCCTGTCTCGGTATCTCACAATATCATCACTGACTGAATACAAGACACTGCCCTTGGCCTCATCTCTCTGCTTCCACTTGGCCAACTCCTCATCTGCTGACTGACCACTACGAATGCGGTCCAAAAGGGAAGACTGAATGGTCAAGGTAGATAGACGGGGAACTCTACCTTGAGGATAAGTCTCAAGATCAAACCTCTGCATCTCAAACTAAAGAGGTTTCGAAACTGTCAAATGGGTCACCGCTGCAACTTTCCTGCTCAATGCATCCGCAACTACATTAGCTTTACCCGGGTGGTAGCTAATGTCACAACCATAGTCCTTCACAAGCTCCAACCAACGCCTCTGACGCATATTCAGCTCCTTCTGCGTAAAGAAATACTTGAGGCTCTTGTGGTCGGTAAAGATCTGGCATTTCTCTCCATACAGATAGTGCCTCCAAATTTTCAAGGCAAAAACTACTGCGGCCAACTCTAGATCATGGGTAGGGTAATTCTTCTCATGAGTCTTCAACTGTCTAGAAGCATAAGCTATTACCTTCCCATGCTACATCAATACGGCTCCAAGACCGAGCTTCGAAGCATCGGAATAAAGAACAAACTCACCGGACCCTGACGGCACGGCCAAAACTGGTGCTGAGATAAGAGCTTGCTTCAAAGTATCGAAACTCTTCTGACACTCCTCGCTCCAAACAAACTTCACATTCTTCTTTGTCAGTGCTGTGAGTGGAACTGCAATCGAAGAGAATCCCTTAATGAACTTCCGATAATATCCTGCTAAGCCAAGAAAACTGCGGATCTCTGATGCACTCTGCGGCACAACCCAATCTCTGACTGCTGCAACTTTCGCTGGGTCTACCTCAATGCCACTGCTGGAAACAATGTGGCCTAAGAACGCCACCTTCTCTAACCAGAATTCGCATTTACTGAACTTCGCGAATAATTTGTGCTTCTGCAATGTCTGCAACACTGTGGTCGATGCCGGCTGTGATCCTCCCGATTCTTGGAGTAGACGAGAATGTCATCTATGAACACTATCACAAACTGGTCGAGGTATGGCTAAAATACGCGATTCATGAGATCCATGAAGATCGCTGGCGCATTCGTCAAACCGAACGGCATCACAAGGAACTCGTAGTGACCATAACGAATCCTGAAAGCTGTCTTCGAAACATCAGCATCTCTCATCCTCAACTGGTGATAACCGGAACGCAGATCTATCTTGGAGAAAATCGAAGCTCCCTGCAACTGGTCAAACAGATCCTCAATCCTCGGAAGTGGGTATTTATTCTTCACTGTAACCCTGTTCAACTCCCGATAGTCAATACAAAGCCTCATCGTGCCATCTTTCTTCTTAACAAACAAGACTGGCGCGCCCCAAGGTGAGAAATTAGGGCGAATGAACTACTTGTCAAGAAGTTCCTGAATCTGCTTCTTAAGCTCTGCCATCTCTGTCGGTGCAAGTCGGTACGGTGCTTTTGAGATCGGAGCCGTACCTGGCATAAGCTCGATAGAAAACTCCATCTCTCTCTCAGGTTCCTCTGAGGGCACCGCAGAAATAAGTGGTCTGGACTACCACACTTATAACACTTTCCTGAGCCGTACATACATGCCCCAGGATGGCGACGTGAGCACTTAGGACAGACTGGGCGCTCAAGAGCCCTCGGGGTTGGGCGTCCCCGCTGCTGCTGCTGCTGCTGGCCTCTGTTTCTGGGCGGCCCGTGAAAAGGCCTCTTGTGCTGATGCTGATGCTGCTGAGGAGGAGGACGGTGTGGTACCTGGATTGGGCGCTTGCCATGACGGTCTCTCTCGATGTTCCGCTGATCCTGCTCTGCGGCTAAGGCTTTGGAGACAGCGACCTCATAAGAAGTAGGGTCAGACACCCTAACATCACGACGCAAGATCGGCCGTAGACCCACCAAGAAATGCATCAACTTGGCTCTAGCATCATTTGCGATCAGGGGTACAAAATGACAACCCCTCTCGAACTTACGGATGAACTCCGTAACAGTCATATCTCCTTGCCTCAAGCTCATAAACTCAGTGGTCAACCTGGTGCGCACTTCCTCAGCAAAGTATTTGGAGTAGAACACCTCCGTGAAGCGCACCCAACTCAGCGTAGCCACGTTCAGGGCTACCGATGCTCCTTCCCACCATAAGCGGGCATCTCCTCCGAATAAGTAGGTGGCACATCGGACTCTGTCTGCATCTCCAAGCTCCATGAACTCGAAGATAACCTCGAGGAACTTGATCCAGCCCTCAGCAACCATGGGGTCAGACGTCCCAGAAAACTCCTTCGGACGCATCTTCATGAATCTTTCGTAGACAGCCTCGGGCCCTGTCGGCCTGGTCGCCACAGCATGGTTCCCCGCAAACTGTGCGAAGAACTGCGTGATCCCAGCTAGCATCTGGGCATTCATGTCCGGTGGAGGTGGAGGTGGTAAGTCTCTCTCCTGCCTCGGCTCCTCCCTGTCCTCTCGGCGAGGCTCATCCTCAGTAGGGCTCTCAAGGATGCGTCTAGGGGGCATACTGTTCCATACATAACTCATACGTAACTAACATACATAATTCCATAATTTATTTAAATTTAAATACTGAACAAATAAAATGAATCTGGACATAAAATGCTTCATGAAATCATGCCGTTAAAAATAATTCATGCTTTAAATAAAATGTGTAAATGTAAAACTTACAGACCGAAGACGTGACCTCGTGAGCTTCTCGAGATCAGTAGTAGTACAACCCTATACAGAACCATTGCTCTGATACCAGCTATAAGGGCCCGAAAATTCGTGTTTGAATATTTGCGAAAAAATTAAAAATTTTCTTTGTAAAGTAAGTAAAATGCCTCATTCATAAAATAGACCGTTAAATAAAGTTTAAATGTTAAAAATAGCAGCGGAAGAAATTATTTGTTTGCAAAAGAACAATTTAAGAATAATCCAGCAACGGATAAACTGTTTGAGCATAAAAATGGTAAATGCTAAAATGAGGTCATCGGGTTCCACTACTGCCGACCCAAGCTAGCTCACTGGTCCCCGCCCTCGGCCCCGGCATCATCAGTACCTACAACAATCAAGTCTAGTGAGTCTAAAGACTCAACATTCATATATCGTAAATAACGAGTAAATATAGTAAAATTTCATGGGAGTAAAAATATCATGTCATCAGGCATATCGTAAAAATGTCGGGTCATGATTAATTATAATACGTGCATAACTGAACTGAAAATATCATGGTAAAAATGTTTGCTCCTTGGAGCCCTGTACTGAAATAGCCTGTAATAAATTTCTGTTGATATTATGGTCTACGCAAGTGGCCCCTGCACTGAAAACTGACCGGTAACTGGCGACCGGATAATAAAATGCTCCCATGACCGGTAACTGGCGACCGGGTAAAATAGTAAACGTCTTATCAGACTATGCCACAGTATACTGGGTGGTATAAACTGAACTGACCGATAACTGGCGAGCGGATTTAGCAATAATCCCATGATAGTGAAATGGCCACAAGCAATATCGCATAATCTCAAAAATGAACATTTTATATTTTTATGCACGTAATATAATTAAATGGCACAATTAAATATCCTGTAATAATTTACTGCTTGGATTGGATTGCTCCCAGGCTCGCTGCAACTTAAATATGCCATGAAAAATATGCAAAAGATTTTTGGGACCAAACTATGCAATAACATTTGAAAATGTGACAATTTCACCGAACGACTTCGTATTTAATCATAACTCCGAACCAACCCGAGCCAACACTTAAACATCAAATAGTCATGATTAAAATACGCTTAAAATGATGAATTAATGCTCCTAAAATGATGCAAGTCGAATCTTAGGTGAATGGAGGCCAAAACATGAAACGCTCTTTCGAGAGTCAATTTGGCACATCGCACCGTAAATTCTCGTACGACTTCAAAAATGATCCGAATCACGAACGGTCAAAAACATGAACTTCCTAACTTGATGAGGCACTGTCCAGTCCAAGGCCATGGGCTAAAAGCCAACCGAGAACTCGAACAAGCCACTGAACCGTCACAGCAAGTTGCTGTCCAAAAATACAGCAGCTGTGCTTTGGTTTCCTTGCGTCGTTTGCGAGGTTAATGGCCATTGGGGCTTGAACCACCGACCAGAACCTCTTACCAACATCCTAAGGAATGATTTGAACCATGTCTAAGGGCCCTAGGCCAGCCACAATCCGAACCACACCAGAAACAAGACCACACTCCTAGCCGAGAACGTAATCTGCGTGCTTGGGGAGTTTTGCTTCGTTTGCTGTCATGGACCTTTCCAGTGGCCATTTGGTTGACCATGGCACGATCTAGACATCTTGGGGTATGGTATGAACCGTGGCTAAGGGCCATAGGCCAACCAAGATCCACACCAATCCACCAAAATTCGAAACGCACATGCTGTACAAATGAAGAGCCGAAATGGGGAAGGGGCTGTTCTTGTTGTTTTCTTTATAAACCGATTCACCATGGACCAAGCCACCAAAAGGGCAACTTAGTCACGTCTTAAACATGCTAGGGGAGTGATCTAACCATGGCTATAGGCCTTTTGGGCAGCCATGATCAGAACTTCTCCCTTTGACAACAAGCTGAATTTTCAAAACTCAATATGACACTCGTGGGGAATGTGATGTCATTTCTGAATTCCCGTGAGTATGGGGCTGGAACCAACGTTCTTTCATGATCCTAACATGTTCTAGTACATGTCTATATGCAGCCTCGAGCCCCTGGAACGAGCCATCCCTGAAATCGAAAAGAAGCATACCCAACGTGAAGCATAATAGAAACGAAATCGGTGCAGAAATTATTTCTTGTTCTTGTTGTTGAAGATTTCGGTTTTTACATGAAAGGATGATCATGAAACATAAAAATAATGATAGTATGACTTGATTGAAGAGTCAAGGAAAAATATATGCATGCCTGGTTTCGTTTTGAAAGAAAACGAAAGAACGAGACGATCCGGCGCTGAAGAGGTGGAGCGCTTCCTTTCTTACCTTACTAGCTCTCGATTTTTCTCTCTAGTTTCCTCTAGTGCTAGCCACGATTTTTCTCTCCAAAATCACTCTGAATTTCGAGACTAAGGGAGGGGGAATGGTGGTTAAGAGGGTGAGGAGAATGAGTGCAAAATATAGGGAAGAAAATCAAGACCAAGTCTACCTCTCATTCAAATTTTGAATTGGTTTGATCAAGTCTTTTTGGGGGGAGCATGGCCGATTTATCCATGATAATTAGACTAGGATATTGCTTACTAATAAATTAATTAAAGTTGATTAATAATTAAAAAGGTTATCATGCTAAAAATGACAAAGAATGGGTCAAAGGTGAGTTGGCATGTCCTAGCTTAATCTACTAAGGGGTGGCCGAATTCTTGGAATAAAATGAAGGGAAATGTTGATTATTTACTAAATTTATAACCCTTAAAAGCCTTACCTATCCTTTAAATAATTTAGTGAACTAACCCCTCATTTAAGGAACTTAAATGAATTTATTTTCTACTCACCTCAAGTAACTTAAATAATTCCCTAAACTTTTATTTAACTTAAATTAACTTATTAATTAGCTAAAATAAGTTCTGGAAATGTTTTCCTAAATCTTAAATTTTATCTTTGAACTCCAACTCCAGTCCGGCCTCTCTGAATTAACTGAAATGATAAAAATCTAAACGACTGCATAAAATAATAAAATAATTAAATTTAAATACTCATGAAATAAAAATCATTTTAATTTAAAATACTAGAATTATGCATGGCTTATACGTAGTCTAAGTTACGGGTTCTACAGACTGAGTCTTGCACAAAGACAATAAACTTGTGTATGTAGTCTTTGACACATAGACGTTAAACAAGTTTGGTCAGTCTAGGCTAGGAGTTCAGTTAGGCAGTAATGTGAGTCATAAGCTGAGTGGGTTTATACAAGGTGGTGTATAAATCAAATTCTTCTAGTGGATCCCACCCGAGATGGTAGAAAGGGTGACGTAGGAGCAGTTGAAGTCTCCGAACATCTATAAACATATCTTGTGTTATTAACTGTTTAACTATTGTTTTCAAACTGATTTGATCAGTTCGAGCTGTTATCAATTCAGTTCTCACTATAATTGAACTGATATATGTAAGAACGGATCCCCCTTATATCAGTTAATCAGTTTACACAACTTGAAAGCTTTAAACTGATTAGTTTTCTTAACAAATGATTATTTCGAGTATTTTTCGCTTAGTTTAAATCAAACTCGATCTAATTCATCAGTGTTTAAATTCTTATAACACGAGCTATTGCAGCTCATTGAGAATATTGTATTTGAAGCACCTTCAAAGGTGCCCAAACCGATCCATCAATTGGTATCAGAGCTAGTTGTTCAAAGAAGGACATTTGAAAGCTAATATTTTAAAATATGTTTCAAAATTCTATTTAGAATAGATTTCAAAATCCTCTTAAAAAACTTATATGAGTTTACCGTGGGAAGAGAGAAGATTGTTGGATCTGCAACTAACATTGTAGCCACTTCTTTCGACTCTGAATTTTGTTGTTTTAGCAAATTGCAGGGTTTTGAGTTCAACTGAGAGCATAACATCTAAACTGATTAGTGGACAAGATTTCAGTTGCCAGTCTACCAATTCAGCTGATCAAAAAACGAAACCCAGCTAAGCTGAAATGTTGGATGATTAAAGTGGAGCTTAATCATCAGCAGTATATTGTCGCTTAACTGCCATATCATATCAGATAGATGATCAATTAGGTTCAGCATTAGTTGAATCCAGTTTGATTTAGCTCGATCAGTTAGCCATCACAAAGATCAATTCCAATGCAAATTGGCTGCTCTTCTGGCAAAAAAAGACTCAAAATCGATGCAGAATTTCAAAGCATTTAAGGCAACCAGTTGTTAGTATATCCATTTCTATTATGTATAAACTGACTATGTTATTTAAAATCTGCTATTATAGTAGCATTACCCTTACACATGTTGGTGTGCTTAATGTATAACACAAGGGACGCTTATTTGATTAAATAAACATCATATTTATCCAGTTGGTTTGAATGTAACGGAACTGATATTTTCAGTTAATATGCTGCCTAAATTGCTTGAATGTTAGAAGATGCTGAAAGTTCATTAAAATGTGTAAATGATCATATTTTTAAGGGGGAGTTTTTAATTTAGTTCTTAAGGGGGAATTTTCTTTAAAATTAGCCCTCGAACTGAAAAATATTTTAAACTCGTTTTTAAATTCAGTTCTTGAGGGCGAGCTTTCTTATCCCTCGAACTGAAATTTTTTTTAAATGTTTTTTTATTCTCACAAAGGGGGAGAATCAGTAAAATTTTAAAATTGCTTTAATTGCTTAAGTTCTGTGATCATCAAAAAGAGGGTGATTGTTGCAACATTTCATGTTCGCAATCTTGATTTTGATGTTAACAAAACATGTTATTTTGTTTCTACTGATTTTACCTAAGTACGCAGAAACTGGAGCTGATCAAGATTCGAACTGATCAATTATCGAGCCAAAACTGGATCTATCGAGATACAAACTGAAAGGGGCAACTGATCACCCAAATTGTATCAGTTCAATTGATATATCAAAGACCAGTACAACTGTTTGTCCAGCTGATAGGAAGTTCAGCAGAAGACTTTCAGAAGCTCGACCAGCTGATGAAGAGCTCAACTAATGAAGACTCCAGCTGACCAGTTCAACTGAAACAGCGAAATCTGTTCAGCTGACGAGCCAACTGATTTCACCGAAACAGTTCAAGATTAGTTCAACTGACCAATTCAGAACATCATTTTGGAATCAATCAGTTTGCAGAACACGACAAGCTTATTCAATGGAATCCAGTTGTGTGCACTGAGGAAAAGCTTTTTTCCAATCAAAGGACAATAATAGACGTCGCAGCAGTGATTAAAGCCAAAACGTTCCAGAACGGCTGTGAGAAAGTACACACATTTCGAGAAATGAATTCAAACTGCAACGTACATATTTGATGAGTCTTGGTGTACGGTCACATTGCCTCTATAAATACCAGTTCAAGATCATCAATATACAAGTGTGTGGAAAATACAAGTGTGTGAAGTTCAAAAGAAGAGAAAAATAGGGCATGTCAACTGCTTAGTCTAGAAGAAAAATTCTCAGTGTGTGAGAACACTTTCGTGTTGTATTCATAGATCAGTTCTCACACACATACACACACAATCACTCACATATACAGAGAGTAAAGCTTATTGAATAGCTGACTGAGTCTTGCACAAAGACAATAAAATTGTGTATGTAGTCTTTGACACATAGACGTAAACAAATGTTGGCTGGAAGATGCGGTCTTCAGTCTAGGCTAGGAGTTCAGTTAGGCAGTAATGTAAGTCCTAAGCTGAGTGAGTTTTTACAAGGTATTGTATAAATCAAAGTCTTCTAGTGGATCCTATCCGACGTGGTAGAAGGGGTGACGTAGGAGCAGTTGAAATCTCCGAACATCCATAAACATATCTTGTGTTATTAATTATTTAACTATTGTTTTCAAACTGATTTGATCAGTTCGAGCTGTTATCAGTTCAGTTCTCACAATAATTGAATTGATATATACAAGAACTGACTCCCCTTATATCAGTTAATCAGTTTACACAAGTTAAAAGCTTTAAAATAATTAACTTTCTTACCGAATGATTATTTCGAGTATTTTTCGCTTGGTTTAAAACCAAACTCGATCTAATTCATCGGTGTTTACATTCTTAGGACACGAGCTATTGTAACTCATTGAAAATATTGTGTTTGAAGTACCTTCAAAAGTACCCAAACCGATCCATTAGTTTGATATTAGGATTTTCGTTGGACCATCATTGATAACATACAATATGGCATCGTCCTATGCAGATAAATATACATGCATAAGAATTTTTCAATCGTCGTAATCTTCTTTAGAGAACATTTAAATCTTGATGAAATATTTCATTTGAGTGTAAGTATATCAGAGGTCGAGAAAACTGCTCTGATACTACTTGTTAGGATCGAAGACGCATTTAGAGAATGTGGAATAAATATTTTAAAATTTTCTCTTAAAACAATGTCAACTAATGCGACCAATCTTTATAGGGTTAGTTATATAAGACCTGATTTTCTCAATTCTTAAGAAATGGTCGAACCATAAATATTGTCGAAAAAGTCTGATGATTCTTGTTAATATTATATACTCAAATATAGCAAATGAACAACGTAAAAAAATGCAATGAAGGAAATGACATGGAAATTTTATGGATGTTCGAAAACTCAAGCTCATGCATCACCCCTTCTTCCACTTAAGAATGATTTCACTAGAATGCTTTGGTTTACAACTCTTTGTAACAACCTCATTCAACCTTGGGACTTATGTACTAGCTAAGACGAAACTCCTAGTTAACTCAAACGGTTGAGACATATTCTAACAATAAATACAACACAAATGTAGTAAAAAAGTGAATCATCATATTCAAACAGTCGAACAATTCTTCAAATGTTCTGGACAGAAACGGTCAAGTAGTTTGACAAAAATCCTTGATGATCCTTAATGACCAGATAAATTATCTCTGATGTGAGGGCTGAGGAGCAATATTTGAAATCAGAGTGATGAGTGCTTTGAAATATTTTCAGAGAATGCTTCAAGTATGTAAAATCTCGTAGTTATTAAAGTTGCATTTTTTTAAACTCTTCTTGACATTCTCTATTTATAGTATTTCTCGAACCTTCTCGATCAAGGTTTGAATGCTCAATAAATGGGTATTTAATATAATAGTATTGTTGTCGTCCTCCTTCCTTGATTTATAGAACAATTTAATTAATGAGAAATTTGACACTGACAAAATTTGAGAGGAAACGGTCACTGACAACAAAAAATAACTAGGTCTGTGCGTATACTTTTAAGAAAAACAATCTGATCTTCTGATATCATGTTTGTTGTGAATGATCAAACGACCAACTTTTCTGATAAAGTAGTTGATATACTTATAAGACATGTGGCTTTGGTATCTAAAGAAGTATCTTAAAATAACTTTACTCAACCATTTATAAATATACTTCGATAAGGTGAATGGCTGAGTAGCCCTTATGCCACAGACTTATACGTTTGGGTGGTTGAGTGGATCAAATAAGGTACTGATGATAAAACGGTTGGATAGCTTTGCATCTTAAGACAGGTTGAACAACTTCTTCTGAATCTTCAATGGACGGTTGAATACCTGTAATATATTGCAAATGTGCTTAATCAAATACAATAAGTTATTTTTTGTTATCACGAAAATTAAGAGACCTATCAATCTAGATGTTATATGAGATTTATCCCAAATAATTAATTCTTTGAAGAGTGAATTATGAATCATCGAACATGAATCGATTTAACGATTAAGGATGGTTAAGCCACAAACACAGATAACAAGGTTTCATGCTCGAGAAGATTTTGTTATTATTTTTTTGCTCAAAACTCTTCGGATGTTAACTTCACGTACGAAAGAATAAATAAATCAAAGAATAAAATATTGTGAAAATAAAAAGATAGAAGATGATGACACTTCTCTGATTTTTGGCTTACTGCAACTAGTACACAAATCTATCCCCATGTTAAACTGTGTCAAGAAAGTTTCTTTCCGCAAGAACTCCCAGCCTCTTCACAAGCAACCAAAATCAACTGGACATTGCAAGGAGCTGGGACTCAAATAAATTGTTACTTAATCGGGCAATTGGGCGACATAAATCTAGCCAATTCCACAACAATTAACGATGTAGCAGTGGATTCTTCAATCGGCCATTAAGAGTGGAGAGTACGGGGATGAAATAGAGAGGTGGATCTGTAACGTACCGTATTTTGAACTACTTGAAATTTGCGAAAAAATAAAAATTTTCTTAAATATAAAATTACTTTAATTTTCGTTCATAAAACAATAGTTCATCCCAAACATAATTGTGTTAAAAGAGTTCGTCAATAAAATTTGCTAAAGGAAAATGCTTGTTTAAAGATCATAAACCAAAACGTAAGATCAGAGTATTTTGAACATTTCATAAAACTTAAAATATGGCGGTCCTCGGGTTTAGCCTCCCGCTCAGTCCAAGCCAGCTCACTGGTCCTCACCTCTCGTCTCTTCAAACTCGTCCTCACCTGCATCGATCAAGTCTAGTGAGTCTAAAGACTCAACATGTATAAACTGGAAGTAACGAGTAATACGTAATAAGATCACATGCAACTTTAAAATAGAACGCACGTATTGGAACTTGAACTTGCATAAATAAGATCGAGCATAGGTACATACATACATAGACGTGTCATCAACATAAAACTATTCTTAAACATGCTTACATCGTACATACTTGAACATATATAAACTTCATCATTTTGCGTAGAGGCATGTGATCCATACATAAATAAGTCTGATCAGACTAAACCACAGTACTGGGCTGACAGGGAAGATCCACTGCCACATACATGAGATCCCCGTTCATAATTTAACGAGTAGATTGGTCACTGGTCATACTTTACCACTTTCCAATCCTGATCTAAACCCGTTCATAATTTAACGGCGTGGATTGGTCCCTGGTCATACTTTACTGCTTTCCAATCACATACATAATTTGGTCACAAGACATTTAGCACACCTCAAAAACTTAAAAGTACTTTTTTTTTGCACGTCAACATACTTACTTGGCGTTGAGGGATTCGTTGGATCTCGCTTGGGGCCACTGCTGCACGTACTAACAAGGACTTAAAATACTTGACTTGCACAACTTAGACATAGGTACTCGAGCTCACCACCGAAGTGAATAAGTAGCTTATGACATTCTAGTTCGCTCTAGACTTGATCTCGTTTAATCATCGTACTAAACCATGATATCAAACCCCAAAAAAATCAATAAAATATTTCCCAAAAACTGGAGTACACGGACCTCGTGCACCCCTCTGGGTCCGGGTCCGTGTAGGTACTATATCTGTATACCCGAAGAAAAGGAAGGACACGGACCCTGTGTCAGGGTCCGTGTAGACTCTGTAAAAAGACACTTCGAAGGAAACAAAGGCACGAACCCCGTGTAGAGGTCCGGGTGAAGGTCCGTGTACCTACTGGAAATCTACACCTCGAGTGAAACACTAGCATGGACCCCGTGTCAGGGTCCGGAAAGGGATCTGTGTACATGCTGTGAGTGCAAACCAACTAAATTCAATACACATGATGCTTAATCTCTCTAACTCGATTGCACGGACTATGAACCAACACCTCCATACTTATCCCAGGATGCTATGACATTGAACCAAACTCGTACAAACACCCCAAAACAACGACGTCCACTCTACGACACATTACAATTCATGAACACGGACTTTGACACCAAATCAAATCCTACGACTCCAAATGAATTCAAGTGCTCCTCGACACTAATCGACACACCAAAAACAATTCCCACATCATCCTCAACCTGTTTAAATGCAGCAGCGATCATCCGTCGATCCCCAACGAAGCCTGCAACTCAAAAACTTCAAGAATGCATCAATAACATACTTTTCAGAAACGCAGTTTGAGTAGTCTCACGAAAAACACCATAACTCACTCAATTTTTATCCAAATATTTCGAATTTTATATCAAATCGAAGATATCAAAAATTTCTATGTTTCATATTGTGAAAGATCTTCCAGCAAAGTGACCGAAAAATCGCAGTATTTAAAAAAACAGCAAAAACATGATTTGAGATCCCAAAAATGGTTTCAAAAGTGATCCAAACATAATTGCTCAAACTTCTACACATCACACATGGATTTTTATGTATAATAAATAACACAACGCATAATATGACGAGATCGACGCAGGAGGAATAGAATATACATGTCTTTAAATCTTTAACGTTACCGAACGAGGACACCGAAGCGGGAAGGATGCGAGAGACGATCCAGAACGAACGTGGAGCGATTTTCTTGAAATAAAACTCACGAAAATTTGCTAAAATGCTGAAGGGGATGGGACGGCTGCTCTATGGTAGAAGAACCCTATGTTTTCTCTTTTGAAAATCTGAAATAGAGTGTAAGAATTGTGTGTGTGCAAATTGTAAATGTGGTGTGTGTAAAAACATGTTAGTGTGTGTGAGTGTGTGCAATGTGTTTGTGTGATTAATTAGGAGGAAATTATTGCTTAATTGACTAATTAAAAATACTACTTAAAAGTTAATCCCCTATACTCATACAAAATCCCCTAATTAACAAAATAAAATGCACAATGACTAAACTTTAAAAATTTTAAAATATTAAAATCGTCTAATAAATTAATGAGGCTTTAAAATGTTAAAACTTAATAAATTATTTAAAAATACCCCAACCTTGACTTAAAATAAAATACCACGTTTAAAAATTGTCAAACTCGTCGCCGATCTCTTTTCCTCGATCCCGCATTGAATAATCGCCTGAAACATGAAACTCGAGAAAATATTTTAACGTGCATCACATAAACATAAATAATTTTAAATAATGCAATTTAAATAGGTCATGCATCGCTATAAATCATCTTAAACTTAAATAAATAATTTAACTATTTAAATAAATGCATGGGATATACGTGTACTGATTTTGGGCTCTACAGTTCCTCCCCCACTTATATAAATTTCGCCCTCAAAATTAAATCTTACCGTCCGGGTAGTGAATTCTCATATCCGCATATGCCTCCCAAGTGGCCTCTTCTACTGATTGGTTCAACCACTGAACCTTGACCAACTTGGTCACCCTGTTCCAAAGTCTACGCTCCTGTCTGTCTAGGATTTGGACATGTCTTTCCTCATATGACAGGTCTGGAGCAAGCTGCAACGGCTCAAAACTCAAAATGTGCGAAAGATTTGCTAGGTACTTCCTCAGCATCGAGAGGTGGAACACATTGTGTACACCGGCCAGATTCGGCGGTAAGGCTATACGATAAGCTAATGTCCCAACTCTGTCAAGAATTTCGAACGGTCCGATAAACCTCGGACTAAGTTTGCTTCTTTTTCCAAATCTCATAACGCCCTTCATGGGTGCTATCTTCACGAAAACGTGATCACCTACGGCAAACTCTAGATCTCTCCTTCTCTTGTCAGCATAACTCTTTGGACGGCTCTGGGCGGTCTTCATCCTGTCTCGGATCTTGACCACCATATCTGCAGTCTGCTGAACAATCTCTGGACCAAGCTCTGACCTCTCCGCAACTTCATTCCAATGAATCGGCGATCTGCACTTTCTTCCATACAATGCCTTGTATGGAGCCATACCAATAGATGATTGGAAGCTGTTGTTGTAGGTAAACTCCACTTGAGGTAGCTTAGATTCCCAAGTCCCCTGGAAATCGATCATACAGGCTCGCAATAGATTCTCCAAAATCTAAATCACTCGCTCAGACTGGCCATCTGTCTGCGGGTGAAAAGATGTACTGAAAAGCAACTTTGTCCCCATGGCTGCATGCAAACTCTTCCAAAAGGACGATGTAAACATCGGGTCCCGGTCGGACACAATAGATGTTGGGATTCCGTGCAATCGAACTATCTTCCTTATATAGAGCTCCGCATACTGCATCATGGAGAAATTCATCTTCACTGGCAAGAAGTGCACTGACTTAGTGAGTAGATCCACTATAACCCAACTAGCATTAAATTCTCTGACTGACCTCGGCAAACCAACTACAAAGTCCATGGTGATATTTTCCCACTTCCACTCAGGGATAGGGAGTGGCTTAAGCATTTCTGCTGGCCTCTGATCCTCTGCCTTCACCTGCTGACAAGTGAGGCATTCAGACACAAATCGACGGATGTCTCGCTTCATACCTGGCCACCAATACAAAATCTGCAAATCCTTGTACATCTTGGTACCTCCTGGATGGATAGAATACGGAGATGCATGTGCCTCTGCCAGAATATCCTCTCTGATCGAATCAATATTGGGCACCCACATTCTACCTCTGTATCTCACAATACCATCAGACACTGAGTAGAGTACACTGCCCTTGGCCTCATCCTTCAGTCCCTATTTCTGTAACTGCTCATCTGAAGACTGACCTGCACGGATTCGGTCTAGTAAGGAAGACTGAACTGTCAGATTAGACAGTTTAGGAGCTCTGCCCTTAAGATAAACTTCCAACCCAAATCTCTGAATCTCTGACTGAAGGGATCTCTGCAATGGCAACTGTGCTACGACTGCAACCTTTCGGCTCAATGCATGTGCCACAACATTAGCTTTCCCTGGATGGTACCTAATTTTGCAATCATAGTCTTTCACCAACTCGAACCACTGTCTCTGTCTCATATTTCTGCGTGAAGAAATACTTGAGACTCTTGTGATCAATGAATATCTGGCATTTCTCATCGTACAAATAATGTCTCCATATCTTCAACGCAAAGACAACCGCGGCTAACTCAAGATCATGAGTCGGGTAGTTCTTCTCATGCACTTTCAACTGACTGAAAGCATAAGCTATAACCAGACCATGCTGCATCAACATTGCGCCTAACCCGAGCTTAGATGCATCGGTGTATAACACAAAATCTCCTTTCCCTGATGGCATGGCTAACACTGACGCTATAATAAGAGCTTGCTTCAAAGTATCGAAGCTCTTTTGATATTCATCACTCCATATGAATTTAGCATTCTTCTTAGTCAATGAAGTGAGTGGCACTACTATCGAAGAAAATCCTTGAATAAATTTCCGGTTGTAGCCTGCTAGGCTTAGGAAACTGCGAATCTCTCACGCATTCTTCGGTTCAACCCATTCCTTAACTGCTGCTACCTTAGCTGGATCCACCTCAATACCGCTGCTAGATATTATATGGCCCAAAAACGCTACCTTCTCCAACCAGAATTCACACTTACTGAACTTCGCAAATAGTTTGCGACTCAGCAAAACTCGCAAAACTGTACTCAGATGTTGACTATGCTCTTCATGGCTCTTCAAGTATATAAGAATGTCGTCAATGAACACTATGACGAACTGATCTAGGTAGAGCTGAAATACTCGATTCATCAGGTCCATAAAAATTGATGGAGCATTCGTCAGTCCAAATGGCATCACTAAAAACTCGTAATGCCCATATCTGGTTCTGAAAGCTGTCTTATGAAAATCGGTATCCTTCATCTTCAGCTGGTGATACCTCGATCCAAGATCTATCTTGGAGAATACTGTGGCCCCCTGTAACTGATCGAACAAGTCCTAGATCCTTGGAAGTGGGTATTTATTCTTGATCATTACCTTGTTCAGTTCTCGGTAATCGATGCACAGCCTCATGCTCCCATCTTTCTTCTTCACAAAGAGCACTGGTGCGCCCCATGGTGAGAAACTAGGGCGGATGAATTATTTGTCTAGAAACTCCTGAATCTGCTGCTTGAGCTCTAACATCTCAGCTGGAGATAAACGGTATGGTGCCTTAGAGATTGGCACTGTGCCTGGCACAAGGTCAATCGAAAACTTCACATCTCTCTCTGGTGGAAGGCCTGTGACGTCATCCGGAAAGACATCAGGAAAATCTCTAACTACTGGTACATCAGCCATAAACGGAGTGGTTACGTCAGGTGCAGAAGTAACACTGGCCAAGAAGGCCTGGCACCCTTTGTGAATGAGTCTCCGCGCCTGCATGCAAGAGATCATGCGAGGGAAATTCCTCCATCTAGCTGGCTCAAAGAGAAACTGCTCCATGCCCAAAGGTCTTACTAACACTGACCTTTTCTGGAAGTCAATAAGAACTCTATTCTTCGTCAGCCAGTCCATTCCCAAAATGATATCAAACTCTGGCATTGGCAACACGATCAGATCGGCGTACACTAGGTGGCCTTGTAGTTCCATATCGATGTCTCTGACCACACTAGTAGCTGATAATTCTTCCCCTGATAGGACTGTCACTAAATAGCTCACGTCGAGTCCAATAGACTTGACGTTCATGTGACTAGCGAATGTCTCTGAAATAAAAGATTGGGTGGCTCCTGAGTCTATCAGGGCCTTCGTGGCGACTCTTTTTATGAAAATATTCCCTGAGAGACGTTGGTAAAACACAAAAACTTATATCCCAAAGCTCTAACCTTAACCTCAAGCATAGCAGAAAATTTATATCCCAAGTTACCAAAATATTAACTAGCACACTAATAATCCCAAATAAAATTCAAAACATGCATGACAGAATAATACGGTGCTTAACTAAATGAGTTTACCAGTCAATAGCGTCGTGTCTGGGTTCGCCTCCTGAGCATGCATAGCGAACACTCTCCCTTGGGTTGGCTGCCTCCACTGCGGGCACTCCTTTAGCATGTGATCACTAGCTCCACATTTGAAACATTTGCCCGACCCATATAAACACTGCCCCGGGTGCTAGCGGTTGCACTTTGGGCACACTGGGTACTCCGGCCTCTGAGGAGCCTTTGGCTGTGGGATAGGACCCTTGCCTTTCGGCGGTCCCTGATACGGCTTCTTTCCTGGCTGCCCCTGGAATGGCCTCTTGACTGAGGTCGCTGTTGCTGCTGCTGTGGTGCCTGATAGGGCCTCTTGCCCTGCCTATCGACCTCGATATCTTTCTGGTCATGCTCTGCCGCAAAAGTTCTAGATACTGCAACGGCGTAGGTAGTCGGACCAGCAACCCTCACATCGCGGCGCAAGATCGGCCACAACCCATCCATAAAATGCCGCAGCTTCCCCTGGGCATCATTAGCTATCAGGGGCACAAAGTGACACCCCTTCTCAAACTTCCTCACAAACTCTGCAATGCTGCTATCCCCCTGACGCAACGTCATGAACTCCCTGGTCAGGCGAGAGCGTACTTACTCAGTGAAGTACTTGGAGTAAAAGACCTCCTTAAATCCATTCCATGTCAGTGTTTGCAAGTTAACTGACACTAATGCACTTTCCCACCATAGCCTGGCGTCTCCAGTCAATAAGTAGGTGGCGCACCTAACCCGGTCTGCATCCTGCAGCTCCATGAACTCGAAAATCACCTCGATGGACTTAATTTATCCTTCAGCTATCATCGGGTCAGTAGTCCCCGAAAACTCCTTTGGGTTCATCCTCCTGAACCTCTCATACACCGCCTCTGGTCTGGGCCTAGCCCCTGCATCCATTGTCGCCTGGTTTCCCGCAAACTGTGCGAAGAACTGAATCATACCTGCAAGCATATGTGCTTGCATATCTGGCGGTGGTGGAGGAGGAGCGTCTCTCCCTTCCTCCCGAGCCTCCCTGTGCTCATCCCTTACTTCACGGTTAATCAAGCGTCTAGGAGGCATACTGTTCCAACATTTTACCCAACACGTAAGCCCAATATGCATGAAATAATATCAATAGCATAAGATGCACGTAAATCAAACTTAAAACATGGACATGCTGAAATCATGACTTAATGCTTAATCCATAACATAATTCAAAACTTTAAAACTTACAGACTCGAGGTGTGGCTTCGTGGGCTTCTCGCAACTGGCAGTAGGCATAACTCTTTACAAGAACACCGCTCTGATACCAACTGTAACGTACCGTATTTTGAACTACTTGAAATTTGCGGAAAAATAAAAAATTTCTTAAATATAAAATTACTTTAATTTTCGTTCATAAAACAATAGTTCATCCCAAATATAATTGCGTTAAAAGAGTTCGCCAATAAAATTTGCTAAAGGAAAATGCTTGTTTAAAGATTATAAACCAAAACGTAAAATCAGAGTATTTTGAACATTTCATAAAACATAAAATATGGCGGTTCTCGGGTTTAGCCTCCCGCTCAGTCCAAGCCAGCTCACTGTTCCTCACCCCTTGTCTCTTCAAACTCTTCCTCACTTGCATCGATCAAGTTTAGTGAGTCTAAAGACTCAACATGTATAAATTGGAAGTAACAAGTAATACGTAATAAGATCACATGCAGCTTTAAAATAGAACACACATATTGGAACTTGAACTTGCATAAATAAGATTGAGCATACGTACATGCATACATAGCCGTGCCATCAACATAAAACTTTTCTTAAACATGCTTACATCGTACATACTTGAACATACATAAACTTCATCATTTTGCGTAGAGGCATTTTTCAAAGCAAGTGACCCATACATAAATACGTCTGATCAGACTAAACCACAGTACTGGGCTGACATGGAAAATCCACTGCCACATACATGAGATCCTCGTTCATAATTTAACGGGTGGTTTGGTCCCTGGTCATACTTTAACGCTTTCCAATCATGATCTAAACCCGTTCATAATTTAACGGGATGGATTTGTCCCTGGTCATACTTTACCGCTTTCCAATCCCATACATAATTTGGTCACAAGACATTTAGCACACCTAAAAAACTTAAAAGTATTTTCTTTTTTTTTTTTTGCACGTCAACATACTTCCTTGGCGTTGAGGGATTCGTTGGATCTCGCATAGGGCCACTGCTGCACGTATTAACAAGGACTTAAAATACTTGACTTGCACAACTTAGACATAGGTACTCGAGCTCACCACCGAAGTGAATAAGTAGCTTATGACATTATAGTTCGCTCTGGACTTGACCTCGTTTAATCATCGTACTAAACCATGACATCAAACCCCAAAACAATCAATAAAATATTTCTCAAAAACTGAAGTACACGGACCCCTTGCACCCCTCGGGGTTCGGGTCCGTGTAGGTACTGTATCTATATACTCGAAGAAAAGGAAGGACACGGACCCCATGTAAGGGTCCGTCTAAGGGTCCATGTAGACTCTGTAAAAAGACACTTTGAAGGAAACAAAGGCATGGACCCCGTGTAGAGGTCCGGGTGAAGGTCCATGTACCTACTGGAAATCTACACCTCGAGTGAAACACTAGCACGGACCCCGTGTCAGGGTCCGGGAAGGGGTCCGTGTACATGCTGTGAGTGCAAACCAACGAAATTCAATACACATGACGCTTAATCTCTCTAACTCGATTGCACGAACTATGAACCGACACCTCGAGACCCATCCCAGGATGCTATGACATTGAACCAAACTCGTACAAACACCCCAAATCAACCACGTCCACCCTACGACACATTACAACTCATGAACACGGACTTTGACACCAAATCAAATGCTACGACTCCTAATGAATTCAAGTGCCCCTCGACACTAATCGACACACCAAAAACAATTCCCACATCATCATCAACCTGTCTAAATGCAGCAGCGATCATCCGTCGATCCCTAACAAAGCCTGCAACTCAAAAACTTCAAGAATGCATCAATAACATAATTTTTAGAAACGCAGTTTGAGCAGTCTCACGAAAAACACCATAACTCACTCAATTTTTATCTAAATATTTCGAATTTTATATCAAATCGAAGATATCAAAAAGTTCTACGTTTCATTTTGTGAAAGATTTTCCAGCAAAGTGACCGAAAAATCGCAGTAGTTAAAAAAACAGCAAAAACATGATTTGAGATCCCAAAAATGGTTTCAAAAGTGATCTAAACATAATTGCTCAAACTTCTACACATCACACGTGGATTTTTACGTATAATAAATAACACAACGCATAATATGACAAGATCGACGCAAGAAGAATAGAATATACATGCCTTTAAATCTTTAACATTACCGAACGACGACACCGAAGCGGGAAGGATGCAAGAGAGGATCCGTGTAGAACCCGTAAGTCAGTAGACGTATAAGCCATGCATAATTCTAGATTTTTAAATTTAATTGACTTCATTGCATGATTATTTTAAATGCATTTATTTGAAGTTAATTATTCATTATTTCAGTTCAGTAGTTTGATTTTTAGCATTTCAGTTATTTCAGTGAGGCCGGACTGGAGTTGGAGTTTTGAGGTAGAATTTAAGATTCGAGAAATAATTCCAGAAGTTAAGTTAGCTAGCAAGTAAGTTCATTTAAGTTAGTAAGGGAGGTTTGAGGATTTAATTTAATTATTTGAGGTGATTAAGAAATGAGCTCATTTAAGTTATTAAATTAAGGGGTTAGCTCACTAAATTATTTAAAGGATTAGTAAGGCTTTCAAGGATTATTAGTTGACTAGATAACCAACACTTCCCACTCATTTTATTAGGATGATTTCGGCCCCTTGGATTTATTAAGCAATTCATTCCAATTCATCAACTTTGACCAATTCTTTGCATGTAATTAGTAGGATAATTCTAGGATTTTTGAGAGCACAATTTAATTAAATAAATGGACATATCCTAGACTAGAAAATAAGAAAAATAGGCCACTACCTCCTAGAAGCATCCACCAACTCATTTAATATCAAACCATAATTCAAAATTCAAAAATGAGAAGACTTGGTCTTGATTCTTTCCTTATATCTTGCACCCACTTCCCTCACCCTCCTAACCATCATTCCCCCTCCCTTAGTCACGAAATTCAGAGTGTTTTTGAGAGAGGAAAACCGTGGGAATTCAGTAGGAAGCAAGGGAAGAAAAATCGAGAGCAAGAAAGGTAAACAAGAGAAGCGCTCCACCTCCTCCGTGCCGCGTCGTCGTCGTTTCGTTCGTTTTCTTTCGAAACGAAACCAGGCATGTCTAGATTTCTTTCAAACCTCAATCAAGTCATATTATCATTTATTTTTCAGTACATGATCATGTTTATTCAAGCAAAAACCGAGATACATGTCAAAACATTTTGGAACAACACATGCAGAATTTTCGTTTTTCCTTGGCAAGCTTCACGTTTTTCTTGGTTTGTGAGTTTCAGGTGATTGGTTCGACTCCAGGCTCCCAAGGCGACTCCTAGACACGTAATAGGATGCATTAGGACCATTTTGGTCCATTCAAACCAGCCCCATGCTTGCTGGAAATTCAGAATGACAGCAAGTTCCCATAGGCGCAGATTTGTGTTCGAAAATTTCAGTTTTTGTGTCAAGGGGTTGGATCTGATCTTGGCTGCCCTAAGGGCTCTTAGCCATGGTTGGATCACTCCCCTAGCATGTATAAGACGTGACTAAGTCTCCCTTTTGGTGGCTTGGTCCATGGCTCATCGGTTTTTAAATAATCAACAAGAACAACCCCTTTCCCCATTCGGCCCCTTCCATTTTTCAGCATATGGTTTCGTTTCTTTTGTTGCTTGGTATGGATCTTGGTTGGCCTATGGCCCTTATCCACGGTTCATATCATGCTCCTAGATGTCTAGATCGTGCCATGGTCAATCAAATGGCCATTGGAATGACACGAGACATCGATCATAGCATAAACACTACACACGCATACACGTTGCTCTCGGTTGGACCCTTCGGTTGAGTTTTGGTATGATGCGGATTGTGGCTGGCCTAGGGCCCTTAGCCATGGTTCAAATCATTCCTTGGGATGTTGGTAAGAGTCTCTGGTCGGTGGTTCATGCCCCTAATGGCCGATAGTCTCGAAACCAACGCAAGTCTTGTAGTTGCGCAGCTGCTGGAAATTACAGCAAGTTGCTGTGTCGTTTAGAAGGCTCGTTTGAGTTCTTGGTTGGCTTTTAGCCCATGGCCTTGGACTGGACAGTGCCTCATTGAGTTGGGAAGGTCATTTTTTCGACCGTTCGTCATTCGGATCATTTTCGAGGTCGTACGAGAATTTACGATGCAATGTGCCAAATTGACTCTCGAAAGAGCGTTTCGTGTTTTGGCCTCCATTCCACCTAGATTTCGACCCTATCATTTTAGGAGCATTATTTTATGATTTTTCAGCGTATTTTAATCATGACTATATGTCGGTTCGGTGTCGGTTCAGGTTGGCTCGGAGTCATGATTAAATGCGAAGTCATTAGGCATCATAGTCGCATCTTTTGAACGTAAATTGCATAGTTGGTCAAGTTTAAGCTATTGCATATTTTTCATAGCCCAGTTAGGTTGCACCGAGCCTGGGGACGATCCAATCCAATCCAGTTGGTAAAATTACAGGAATTTTCATTACGCCAGTTAATTATTTTACGTGCATTAAATAGAAAATGATTATTCTTGAGATTTATGCGATATGGCTTGTGGTTCATTCACTATGTGGGAGTGTTATTTTATACGGTCGCCAGTGACCGATCAGTTCAGTATGGTACCACCCGGTCGGCAGTGACCGGCCAGCTCAGTTCAGTTTCAGCCTCCCCGGTAGCCAGTTACCGATCAGTTCAGCTTAGTGCAGTGGCCACAGGCGTAAAACATAATCTCAACAGAAAATTTTATCAGTTATTTCAGTATAGGCTCCAAGGAGCAGACATTTTTACTGTGATTATCAGTTCATTTATGCACGTATTATAATTGCTCAGTACAGATTATTTTTCAGTATGCCTCAGGACAGGATATGTTAACTCATGCATATTTTAAATTCAGATTTTTTCTCGTTAGATGCGATTTATGCATGCTGAGTCTTTAGGCTCACTAGACTTGATTGTTGTAGGTACTGATGAGGCCAGGGCCGAGGGCGGGGACCAGTGAGCCAGCTTGGGTCGGCAGTAGTGGCACCCGAGGACCTCAGTGCAGCAGTTGTTATTTTATTCCGCAAACAATTTTTATCAGTCGTTGGATAATTTTTAAGTTGTTATTGTTGGCAAAACTTTATTTTCTTCCGCTGCTATTATTTTAAACATCGAACTTGATTCCCCAGTGATTTTATGAATGAGGCCATTTAAGTTCTTTTAAAAAGAAAATTTTTAATTTTCCGCAAATTTCAAGAAAGGAGTTTTAGGCCCCTTTACAATCCGGAACGAACATGACGCGATTTTCTTGAAATAAAACTCACGAAAATTTGCTAGAATGCTGAAGGGGATGGAGCGGCTGCTCTATGGTAGAAGAACCCTAGGTTTTCTCTTTTAAAAATCTGAAATAGAGTGTAAAGAATTGTGTGTGTGCAAATTGTATATGTGGTGTGTGTAAAAACGTATAAGTGTATGTGAGTGTGTGCAACGTGTGTGTGATTAATTAGGAGGAAATTATTACTTAATTGACTAATTAAAAATACTACTTAAAAGTTAATCCTCTCTACTCATACAAAATCCCCTAATTAACAAAATAAAATGCACAATGACTAAACTTTAAAATTTTTAAAATCTTAAAATCGCCTAATAAATTAATTAGACTTTAAAATGTTAAAACTTAATAAATTATTTAAAAATACCCCAACCTTGACTTAAAATAAAATATTACGTTTTAAAATTGTCAAACGCGTCGTCGATCTCTTTTCCTCGATCCCGCATCGAATAATCGCCTGAAACATGAAACTCGAGAAAACATTTTAACGTGCATCACATAAACATAAATAATTTAAAATAATGCAATTTAAATAGGTCATGCATCGCTATAAATCATCTTAAAGTTAAATAAATAATTTAACTATTTAATTAAATGCATGGGATATACGTGTACTGATTTTGGGCTCTAGATCAACAGTGGAAGAAGATGAACACGATGAGTGAAGTGATGTGAAATCATCTCACTTTCAACGATGTCGATTTCGATATCTTGGAAATATCATAAATACTATTTTAAAATATTATCAGGAGAAAAAACAATGAAATAAAATAAACTGATTCGTAGGAAAAAGGCAGATCGATCTTGATGTTTGGATACAATTAAAAAAAAAGGTCGAGTTCTTTTATAAGTTTTTTAAGAGAAGCAGAAATAAAAGTACACACTTTCTACCATTGAGATTTTAGCTTAAATTTTTTTAAATATGCAAACTGGACAACTCCATTCGACCATAAAAAGAAACATATACAGTGTTTGGAAATGTCAAATACAAGCTTTTCCTCCTTCGCATTCTGGTTACAATCATCGAGCCATTACTCCAAATTCTCCAGAATTCTAGTTTCACAGTTAGAAACATGAATGCATATTAAGAGTAACCTTATTAAAATACAGTCTCAATCCAATGTATCGAATACGTTAATAACCACGGAGTTGAGCTTCTCTACTAGTCAGTGGAACGTAACGAACTGATGTCTCACTTCGAACACTTAATGATCCATCCATATTCTTGTCCACAACTTGAAGGTCTTGGAAAATGTTGCCCACAGGGATCACAAGTCTCCCGCCGGGCTTCAGTTGTTCTACTAGTGCTGGAGGAATTTCGGGTGAAGCAGCCCCGACATGAATGGCATCATAAGGTGCAAAATCAGGCCAGCCCAACCTGCCATCTTGTTACCATGCAAATAAAAAAGACTAAATATTAGGTAGCAGGATATATAGGCATTGTTCGTTTGACCTTTTGAAGCTAAAATTTATTCACTCGAAAGTATATAGGTGTTGTTCGTTTGACCTTTTGAAGCTAAAATTTCTCCACTCGAAGGTGCAGTAGCCGTTTGTTTTCATCCACTTTCAAGATCAATTTTCTCTATCATTTGTGATCCTCAATACACATACATTCAACTTTTGACCATATAACTATAACTATATTTTATATACGTACATCATTCGACTTTAACTTTATACTCCATTCCCAATTCACAAGCAAATTTTCAAAGATAATACCCCAATCACTAAAATGAAAGCACTTCCCCACAGTAAGACTACAATCCCCATTTAACATACAATTCGAAATAAGGGCGCATCAAAATCAAAGGTATACCGCCAACATGCACCGAGAGAGGTCCTTCTTTCAATAGTTCAGCTGCTGCACTTCTTTGGATATTTCTAGTTGAAGATTCAACCAACTCTGGAATGTGTTCAACACCAACAGCTCGGCCTTGTTGTTCAACCATAATAGCAAAGCAAGCGGTCAAATACCCAGTTCCTACCAGAGAAATCCAAAAATTGGAAGGGTCTCGAAGGACTGGCGTTAGCATGTTATGATAAATTCATCGTACTAGGAATATACTAGAAACTGATGATGCTTACACTCCTCATTGTATTTTAATTCCAAATTCTTTAAAAGTTCTATAATTTTAATCTATCACTTAACCAACTGGTACAATCCTTGCCTAATCCTCAACCTAAATGGGAGATTTTCAGTAAAAAAAAAACTTACTGATGAGACATTAATTAATTGAATCACTAAATACACATTATGAACTTAAAGACATTTCATAGCAGAACTCGATAACATATAAAACCTGAACCAACATCCAATGCATGCATGCCAGGCTTCAAATGGTTCTCCAACAACTCAAGGCACATGGCATGCATATGTGGTGCAGAAATAGTAACATTGTAACCAATCTGCATTGGATTGTCCACATATGGTGGTGTATCCGCTGGCACAAACAAAGCCCTGTCAATGGTTTCCATTACTTCTGCTACTTTCTGTGACCTTATCACTCCATGGCTCTGCAAACGATCTACCATTTCTTTGTTCTTGTTAATACTGCTTCCCCTCCAGATTCGCTATTGGTAAACATGAACTAAGTTAAAATAAGATGTGGCACAAAAAGAAAAGAAAACCATCATATAACATGTTGTGTGATGAACCCAAATAAAACAAGTAAAAACTACAAATACATCAAAATTGGAAGTGACACCACATTCCCACATCACTACAAAGAATTACTGGCCTAGGCACCATTTAATACACGAACTCAATCCATTGCGACAGTGATGAATTCACATACAAACCCCATAAAATGCAAAGGCATTTCTTTAAACACAAAGCATCAGTTCTCATCTAAACTAAATAAATAAAAACAAAAACTCGTTTTGCTTCCAACTTAGCATACAAAATTTCAATCTCCAACTCAAGGAAAATAATCATTTATGAAGCCGCAACTCAGTTAAATATTTCAACTTTCAATCAAATTCATATGAACCCCAGTGAGAGTACCTTCCCGGCCACGCCTGAAGCAGTGCGCGACTCAGGCTAGTAAAATTATCCCCCATGGATATCTTCTTTACACCGTAATCGATTTCACATATGGACTGCACTCAAGTGCAAGGCACAACAAGAGCACTCTTTGCACCCAGATGTAACGAAACTAAACCTTCAATAAAGCTAACAACTTGGTTCTGGAGCAATAGCCTTAGAATGCTCCAAACACTCCATGCCATGACAGTCGAAAGTCATTTAATTCAAAATAAAACATAAGTCACAGTCTTTAACTTTTACTTATACACTAATATATACTACTTTTTTATTATTGTTTGAAAGTTTAAAACCTTCAACAACACACATAACATGGCTGTGGAGAAATAGCCTTACTGCACATCAAACGCTCCAAGCCATGAAAGATATCGAATTCTAGCTAAAAGTCTTTTAACTTTTACTATAAAATGATAAATAAATAAATATCAGTTTATTATCGTTCGAAAGTCCAAAAATACACTCATTTCTTTTCAACTGAATTTTCTTCAAATTGTTATATTCTAGCACATCATATCATAAGCCTGCTTCATGGCGGTCAGGGGTGTCTCTCTTTGTGTATTGTGCTACGTTATATGACAATCATGCACCTTACATCTCAACTATACTTCTTTACCGCTTTTCCGAAAGATGAAAAATATACCAGCATCCTCTTTACCCTCGAACCTCGCGGGATTCACATTTTCCTTATCTTAAAATTAAAAGGTTCAAACAATTTTGCACCTCCATATCTTAATAACTCTATCAATAGCAAATAGTGCAGAAAACATTAAATCCATGAATTCCTCAGATCACACGCCCAATCTATGCAATTGATGCATCATCTTTGGTGGAAATAATGCAAATAAAAAGGATACATATCTTCTAATTGATAAACGTTAGCTCATAAATTGGAATTGAGTGCAATCCCAATAGAAACAAAAAAGAACAGCAAACAAACAAACAAGCACACACAAGAAAACACCTAGTAGAAGTGTCCAATTTGCTTCTACCTCCATGGCGGTGGCGGCGCTTGAACTATAAAGGTGATGGCTTTAGGGAGGAGTACGATAGCGGCAACCACACGCGATTGTTATGATGAATAATAGGAAGCAAAACGATCCTTCGACTTTGTCCCTGCCGTCATCGTTCTGTTATCACGTGCCTCTCACGTTTGAAAAGCATCATCTTGGTCGGTTTGTCTTTTTTAAAAACATAAATGAGTAGTTTGATAATTTGGAAACTAAAGTTTTAAAAATAATACTCACTGGGTAAGCAATTCATGCATAGATATTAATTTTTTGTGAAAAATCTAAAATATTTAAAATTGATTTTTTATCATGATTTTTTATATTATGTATAGTTTATAATGACAATGGGACGGGTCTGCGAAAGATTTGGTCAATCCCAAGAGTTGCTTCATCAAGGAAAAATTGGGCTCGGAACCACCCCCTAAAATGTGTTGGATCTCATCTAGGTTAGACGTCGTTTGCACAATTGATGGATCGGTTCGGACACTTGCGAGGGTGCTTCAAACACAATATTGTCAATGAGCTACAATAATTTGTGTTTTAAGAATGTAAACACCGATGAATTAGATCGAGTTTGATTTCAAACCAAGCGAAAAATACTCGAAGTAATCATTCGTTAAGAAAAACTGAAAGATTTTAAAATCTAATGACTTGTGTGAACTGATCGACTGAAAGACGGAGAATCAGTTCAGCTATGGGCGGAACTGAATTGATATCAGCTGAACTGATCAAGTTAGTTTAAAACAAAGTTAAGCAGTTAATACACAAGATATGTTTATGGATGTTCGGAGACTTCAACTGCTTCTACGTCACCCTTTCTACCACCTCGGATATCCACTAGAAGACTTTGATTTATACAACACCTTGTACAACCTACTCAACTTAAGACTTACCCACTGCCTAACTGAACTCCTAGTCTAGACTCAAGGCATCACCTTCCGGCCAACACTTGTTTAACGTCTTTGTGTCAAAAACTACATACACATGTTTTACGTCTTTGTGCAAGACAGAATTTGAGTGGTGGTGTGTGTGTGTGTGTGAGAACTGATCTCTGAAAACTACCCGAAAGTGTTCCACACACTGAGAAAAATATGCTTCTAAAACTAAGCTGATAACACGTTGAAGTGTTCTATCTGGGCTGATTGCTTCTTCAAAGCTTATAAACATTATGTGTGTCATCTCTATATTTTATCTTTTCACTCGTCAACTCTAATCATCGTCCTCATAAGCTCGGATTTTATTTATAGGCGTTTGGCTGAACGTACAGTGAGACTCAGTGAATGAATCCGATGCAGTTTGAATTTGTTCCCCCAAATAGATATCTGGAGCATTTGGCCTTAAGCGCTGCTGCAACGTCTTTTATTGTACCTTGATCGTACAATAGCTTTTGTACCTTTGTGCACAGCTGGATTAAGCTTGTCGTATCTGCAAACTGGTTCGCTCCTAATTGAAGTTCTTAACTGGTCAGTTGAACTGGTGAGATTAAATCATTATACTCGTTAGCGGAACTGATTTCACTGATTCAGTTGAACTGGTCAGTTGGGCTGTTCATCAGTTGAATACTTCATCAGTTGACCGGGCTTTTGAAGGTCTTCTGCTGAACCACCTATCAACTGGACAATCAGTTGAACTGCACTTGATACTTCAGTTGTACTGGTTCCGTTCGATCAATCAGTAGGCACTTTCAAGTTACGTCTCGATAGCTTCAGTTTAAGTTTGGTGGAAGTGTCCAATTTGCTTCTACCTCCATGGCAGAAGCGGCGCTTGAACTATAAAGGTGATGGCTTTAGGGAGGAGTACGATAGCGGAAACCACACTTGATTGTTGTGATGAATAATAGGAAGCAAAACTATCCTTTGACTCTATCCATGCCGTCATCGTTCTGTTATCACATGCCTCTCACGTTTGAAAAGCATCATCTTGGTCGGTTAATTGAATTGTTTTTTTAAACATAAATTGGTATTTTGATAATTTGGAAACTAAAGTTTTAAAAATACTACTATCACTGGATAAGCAATCCATGCATAGATATTAATTTTTTAAGAAAAATCTAAAAAAATTTAAAATTGATTTTTTATCATGATTTTTTATATTATGTATAATTTATAATGACAATGGGACAGGTCTATGAAAGATTTGGCCAATCCCAAGAATTGCTTCATCAAGGAAAAATTGGGTTCGGAACCACCCCCCAAAATGTGTCGAATCACATCTAGGTTAGACGTCGTTTGCACAATTGATGGATCGGTTCGGACACCTGCGAGGGTGCTTCAAACACAATATTCTCAATGGGCTGCAATAGCTCATGTTATAAGAATGTAAACACCAATGAATTAGATCGAGTTTGATTTCAAACCAAGCAGAAAATACTCGAAGTAATCATTCGTTAAGAAAAAACTGAAAGATTTTAGAATCTAATGACTTTTGTAAACTGATCGACTGAAATATGGGGAATCAGTTCTGGTTTCTATCAGTTCAGCTATGGACGGAACTGAACTGATATCAGCTGAACTGATCAAGTCAGTTTAAAACAAAGTTAAGCAGTTAATACACAAGATAAGTTTATGGATGTTCGGAGAATTCAACTGCTTCTACGTCACCCCTTCTACCACCTCGGGCATACACTAGAAGACTTTGATTTATACAACACCTTGTACAAATCCACTCAACTTAAGACTTACCCACTGCCTAACTGAACTCCTAGTCTAGACTGAAGACATCATCATCTAGCCAACATTTGTTTAACGTCTGTGTGTCAAAGACTACATACACATGTTTTACGTCTTTGTGCAAGACAGAATTTGAGTGGTGGTGTGTGTGTGTGAGAACTGATCTCTGAAAACTACCCGAAAGTGTTCCCACACACTGAGGGAAATATGCTTCTAAAACTAAGTTGATAACTCGTTGAAGTGTTCCATCTGGGCTGATTGCTTCTTCAAAGCTTATAAGCATTATGTGTATCCTCTCTATATTTTATCTTTTCACTCGTCAGCTCTCATCATCATCTTCACTCAGCTCAGCTTCTATTTATAGGCGTTTGCCTGAAAATACAGTGAGACTCAGTGAATGAATCCGATGCAGTTTGAATTTGTTCCCCCAAATAGATATCTAGAACATTTGGCCTTAAGTGCTGCTGTAACATCTCTTATTGTACATTGATCGTACAATAGCTTTTGTACCTTTGTGCACAGCTGAATTAAACTTGTCGTATCTGCAAACTGGTTCGCTCCTAACTGATGTTCTGAACTGGTGAGATGAAATCAGTTGACTCGTTAGCTGAACCGATTTCACTAATTCAGTTGAATTAGTTAGTTGGGTTCTTCATTAGTTGAGCACTTCATCAGTTGGCCGGGCTTTAGAAGGTCTTCTGCTGAACCACCTATCAACTGGACAATCAGTTGAACTGCTCTTGATACTTAAGTTGTACTGATTCAGTTCTATCAATCAGTTTACACTTTCAGTTTACGTCCCGATAGCTTCAGTTTATTCTTGATAGAAGTGTCAATTTGCTTCTACCTCCATGGCGGCGGCGGCGGCGCTTGAACTATAAAGGTAATGGCTTTAGGGAGGAGTACGATAGCGGAAACCACACGCAATTGTTGTGATGAATAATAGGAAGCAAAACTATCCTTCGACTTTGTCCATGCCGTCATCGTTCTGTTATCACGTGCCTCTCATGTTTGAAAAGCATCATCTTGGTCGGTTAATTGAATTGTCTTTTCAAAAACATAAATTAGTAGTTTGATAATTTGGAAACTAAAGTTTTAAAAATACAACTATCATTGGGTAAGCAATTCATGCATAGATATTAACTTTTTTGTGAAAAATCTAAAATGATTTTTTATCTTGATTTTTTATATTATGTATGGTATATGATGACAATGGGACGGATCTGCGAAAGATTTGGTCAATCCCAAGAGTTGCTTCATCAAGGGAAAATTGGGCTCGGAACCACCCCAAAATGCGTCGGATCCCATCTAGGTTAGACGTCGTTTGCACAATATTTGGGTTGCGAGCGTACCAAGAATGTAAGTGTCAAAATGTAAAAATATAACTTCTAAAATAACCAAAATTAAGTTTCAATTTAACCATTTGTTATAATTTTCTCGATTAGACATTGAAAAACTATAAACTATTTATAAAAATGATGGTAATTGGATTTAAATTCAACAATGACAATCGAATTAACTTCGTAATTAATGAACGAAAAATATATATATATATATATATATATATATATATTACAATTGAAATGGAAATAATAACAAAACTAGAAATTCGAAGTGAAGAACGTAAATATAAGCTGGAAATTGTGTGTTTAAAGCTGGAATAATATTAGCTTAAGAACTAAATTTGTGCTTGAAACTTGAAATGTCCACCCGGAGCTGAAATTCTCAAGGTGACATATGGTCTATAAGATAGGTGATTAATACCTGAAAGATGAAAATTTCATCAATGATTTGGCGACATAGAGTATGAATGAACCGATCTCACATCAAAATTCTATGTATAAAACATTTGATAAGTAATACTCATATCAACAAAACGCATTTTCTTTTCGAAAGTTCGTACATAAGAATTCCAAAATTAAGTGTGATTGACTTGGAGCAATTATGGGATGAGTGACATCACGTGAAGTTTCTCAGATTATATGTGAGTGGAGACATAAACATGTTGAAAAGACTCATGTTGATAAGGTGAAAACAATCATCGAATATGAGATGGTACAAAACTATTTATCAAAATTGCAGATTGTGTATTGCTTTTTGGGAGTTGATTTTGTGTGTTGTGCTTGTTTCTGCTTTTTTTCCCCTTTATTTGTATGTTTCCTCGAGCTGCCGTAATTGTCAGTCATCATTTCCAACATGGGATGATTTTGTTCAGAATCTTGATTTTAATTTTAACAAAATTGTGTTTCTAACATATATACTCACTACAAGAAAAATGGTAAACGACAACACACTTTTAACAACGGTTTTTGTCTATTAGCGTATTTTTTTTGGACATTCGACAACGTTTTTAGAGAAAACCGTTTTTTGTGGATATTTAGCGACGGTTGTTACTATCACCGTCGCTAAAATTAGCGACGGTTTGAGAAAACTGTCGCAAAATTATAAATTGGCGACGGTGTAATTTAAACCGTCGCTAAATTTAGCGACAGTTAAAGAAAAACTATCGCATGTTTAAAAATAGCGACGGTTTTACCAAACCGTCGCTAAATTTGGCGACAAATGAAAATAAACCGTTGCTATAACTAGCGACAGTTTAGATTAAACCGTCGCCGATTTATAATTTTGCGACGGTTTAAGTAAAACTGTCGCCATTTTCAAAAAAATTCGTTCCCTCCTAAACTTCCCTCCATTTTCTTCCACCACTCTCTATAAATACATGCAAATTTGCTTCAATTCCTTCCACTTCACTTCACAACAATTAAAATTTTTCTCACTTACACGATTTTACAATTTCACAACACTTAAAATTTTTATCTCTTACACGATTTTACCACTTCACAACACTTAAAATTTTTATCTCTTACACGATTTTTTTACCACTTCAAAACAATTAAAATTTTTATCTCTTACACGATTTTATCACTTCACGACACTTAAATTTTTTTATCTCTTACACGATTGTACTAATTCAAAACACAGATTTATTAAATTCTTAATTTTTTTTATTTTACCAAAAATATTAGCGACGGAATGTAAAAACCGTCGCTAAGTAGAGACGAGTTTGCACATGAATACCGTCGCTATATTTAGCGACGGTTATTTTAAACCATCGCTACATTTAGCGACGGTATAATGTCCGTCGCAAATATCTTTTGCAACAGTTGTCAAAACAGTCGCAAAACAGTTTTTCATTTGCGACGGTTTTGCAAAATGTAGCTACGACAATGGTGAAAAATCTTTGTCTTTGAGAGGACCATTTAACAACACTGGCTTTAACAACAGTTTTAAAATAGCTACGACAACGGTTAAAAACCGTTGTTTTAACCGTTGTCGTATGACATTTTTCTTGTAGTGACTCAAGTGTGAAGTTATTAACACAAGAAGCAAACTGAAACTGAATTCTACATAAACTGAATTTCTGGCAAGCTTTGATATTTTGATGATATCCCTCAACTGGATGATTCATATGACAATCCGTCAACATGACTAATCAGAAAACTCAATTTGGAACAAGTCGTAATTCATGTTAGTTGAGCAAATTCGGATGTTATCAAAGTCTAACGGATCACTGAATTACCAAACTGATTGCACGAAAACAGAAATCAATTGGGTATGAGCAGTTGTGATATTTTGGTCATATCTCTTAGCTTGGTTATTGGAAGTACGCGATCCAATAAAATCATCTTCAGAAGTTAAAGTCTGAATCGAAGCTTAAGATGCTGATAAATGACGATGAAGCTACTGGTTCTGTACAAACTGAACTGATTTTAGCACACCGGCTGAACTGAACTGAACCAGCTGCTGCTGACCAACTGAAATGAACTGAACCAGCAGCTGACCAACTGAACTGAACCGAACCAGCTGCTGACCAACTGAACTGAACCAGGTGCTGACCAACTGAACTGAACCAGCTGCTAACCAACTGAAACTGAACCAGACCAGCTGAAACTGAACCGAACCGGTTGAACTGAATCAGATCAGCTGAACTGAACCTGACCAGCTGAACTGAAACAGACCAGTTGAACTGAAATAGTTGACCAGTTGACCAGAGTTGACCACTTGGGAAAATGTCCAGCAAAGCGAATTTGGCCGTTGCAATTTCAGAAACAGTACAGAAACTTTCCAAACTATCATATTCTTGTATCTAACGTATATATGTTGGAGCCTATAAATAAAACATATTGAAGATCAAACAAGATCTTTTGAAGATTATTCAAATCATGGGCAATTAGCGTGAAGAAATCAGCTAGTTGAGAGCACAAGCCCTTGTGTAATGATACATTTGAGATGTACACTGTAAAGGATAAATTCCTCACACACAATCACTCACACATATACAAGAGAGTTGAAATTAAAATATTAGTTGAGTTAGTCTTCACACAAAGACGTAAAACAATGTGTTTGTAGTCTTTGCATATGAGACATTAAATAATATGCTGATTATGAGGTGCTACTTGCAATCTTTAGAGCTAGTAGTTCTAGTTGGGTGATGCCCTTCCGGAGTGGGTTTGTAAAAAGAGTTGTATAAATCAAAGTCTTCTAGTGAATCTTTCCCAAGGTGGAAGAAGGGGTGACGTAGTAACATTTGAAGTCTCCGAACATCCATAAAAAAATTTGTGTCTATTTTTTTATTGCATTTACATATGATTTTCATAGTTTTAAAGATACATTGTTGAATCATTTTATGTGTTCTTCAAATACAAAAATATTGCATACCAAGTGTTTGATAAAATGCTTCAACCAAAATATTTTTTACTCATTCAACTTGCATATATTTTAAATTCTTTACAAAATGTTTAATCGGCTTCTGCGAATGATTATTTCGAGTGTCTTCCGCTTGGTTTGAAAACCAAACTCGATTTAATTCATCGGTGTTCAATATTTCAAGAATCGAGCTATCGTAGCTCAACGATTTACCCCCTAACTGATCCTAACAAAGTTGAGACTTTCTATTATTATGTTGTAATTTTTAAATTATGGTGGATTTTGTAACTTGGATTTTATGGTTCTGATATTTAAAATGGTGGAGATTTAATATTAACTTTATTTTAGTATGCGTAGTGACTGTTATTTAATTATAAGAGTTATATTTTTACTAAATTATTTAATAAGAAAATTTTAAAATTTTTCCCCAAATATTAAAATATTAGTATTTTAAGACACAGTTCATCACAGTTGGTATCAGAGCGCAAGGTTTTCTGATATAGGGTTGTGCTTACTATTGGTTGCGAGAAGCTCAGGAAGTCACGCCTCAAGTCTGTAATTTTTACGATTTTAAATGCATTAAGTATTAAGTACTAGTTTCTTTAAACTGTATGTTTAAGTTTTCGAATCGTTTTTAGCATGTTATATGATAGTTCTATTATGCATGTTGGTTACGTGTAGGGTTGAATTGTAGAACAATATGCCTCTTAGACGTGTTATTGACCGTAAGGGCCGTGAGGCTCGTGAGGATGAGAGAGTTTCCCCTCCACGTCTACCACCAAACCTTCAGGCTCAGATGCTTGCGGGCATGACTCAGTTCTTTGCACAGTTTGCGATGAACAATACTGAGGTGGATAGAATGACGAGGCCCGAGGTAGTGTATGAGCGATTTCGTAAGATGGACCCTAAGGATTTTGGGAGAACGACTGATCCTATAGTAGTAGAGGGATGGATTAAGATCATAGAGGTGATTTTTACCTTTATGGAGCTACATGATGCTGATAGAGTCAGGTGTGCCACTTACTTTCTGAAGGATGATGCTCGATTATGGTGGGAAGGAGCATCAGTGTTGGTGAATCTGCAGACCCTGACTTGGGAAGGCTTCAAGGAGGTATTATACTCCAAGTACTTCACTGATGAGGCACCATCCCGACTGACTAGGGAGTTTATGGCGTTGAGGTAGGGAGACCACAGTGTGCCAGAGTTCTTGAGGAAGTTCGAGAATGGGTATTACTTTGTTCCCTGATAGCTAATGACGCCAGAGAGAAACTGAGACACTTTATGGATGGTTTACGGTCGATATTGCACTGTGATGTCCGCATAGCCGGTCCTCATACTTATGTCGTTGCAGTGGCTAGGGCTTTGGCGGTTGAACAGGATCAGAAGGACATCGAGATTTACAGTTAGGGCAAGAGGCCTTTACAAGCACCTCAGTGATAGTTTCAGCAACCAACTAAGAAGTCGTTTCAAGGGCATAACAAGGGTAAAGCACAAAAACCACATTATAAGGCTGCTCAGAGGCCTAATGGATATCTGTTGTGCCCAAAGTGCAGTCGCAAGCATGAAGGAGAGTGTCTATGGGGTTCTGGCATGTGCGTCAAGTGTGGTTCCACTAACCACATGCTAAAGAATTGCCCACAGTGGAAGCAGCCGACTCAAAACCGAGTCTTTGTGATGCATGCCGAGGAGGCAGACCCAGACACTACACTCTCGACATATAATATAATTTATTCAGCACCGTATTATTTATTAGAATTTATTATGCATAGTTGGAATTTTATTTCGAAATTTTTATGAAAACCTTAGGATAGTAGACTCAGCATGTGCATGTGATTAAGTTTGCTCTTTTTTTAGAATTGTTGGGTTGAGTGTATGTTAATATTATCTTTGGGAGGATCTTTATAGCGGGAGTAGCCACGAATGCTCTGTTAGATTCCAGGACTACTCATTTTTTTTATATCAGACGGTTTTATGAATTATTTGGGCGTCAAGCCCACTAGGCTGGATGTGAATTATTCTGTGACTGTTCCATCCGGGGAGGAACTGTGTGCTTCTGGTGTGGTCAGAGACTTGAGTATCGAGCTTCAGGGCCACACAATCTATATTGACCTTATTGTATTGCTTATGCCCGAGTTTGTCACCATTCTAAGAATGGATTGGTTGTCGAAGAATGGAGTTTCAATCAATTTCCGACGAAAATCAGTGAGGGTCAGACCACTAGGTGATGATGAGTTTGTATTCGAGACAAGTGGACGCAACAGCACGCCTCAGATGATATCATGTCTTCAGGCGAGGAAGCTTATGCTTAAGGGGTGCCAGATGTTTTTGGCGAGCAATATTTCAGCCCATGTTACTACTTGTCAAACAGTAGTAGATGTTCCAGTTGTCAGAGATTTTCCAGAAGTATTTCCTAAATACATTGTAGGTATCCCACCTGAGCGCGAGTTGGAGTTTTCTATAGATCTTATGTCGTATACCATGCCAATATCCGAGGCACTATATCGGTTAGCGCCTGCAGGATGAAAGATCTCAAACAACAGCTATTGGATAAAGCATTCATAAGCCTTAGTTGTCCACCTTAGGGTGCACTAGTACACTTTGTGAAGAAGAAGGACGAAATCATGAGACTTTGCATCGACTATCGGGAGTTGAATAGAGTTACAGTGAAAAGGATCGAGGACTGATTTGATCAATTTCAAGGAGCTTCTGTGTTTTACAAGATAGATCTTCGCTCCAGATATCACCAGCTGAGGGTGAAAGGCGCATATGTATACAAGACAGCCTTCAGAACTCGCTACGGGAATTACTAGTTCCTAGTGATGTCGTTTGGATTGACAAATACACCAGCCATATTCATGGATATCATGAATCGCGTATTTCAGCCTTACGTGGACCATTTTTTCATCATATTCATAAATGACATCCTCATTTATTCGAAGAACTAGGAGGAGCATAGCCAGCACCTGTGTACCGCATTGCAAGTATTGTAGAATCATAAGTTGTTCCCGGATTTCCGCAAGTGTGAATTTTTGTTAGATGTGGCATTTTTGGGACATGTTATCTCTAGTAATAGCATTGAAATTGAACCATCCAAGATAGAAACAGTGAAAGAATGGGTTGAGCTGAAGAATGCATCAGAGATCCACAGTTTCTTGGGCTTAGCGGGTTACTACAGAAAATTCATTCAGAGTTTTCTTCTATTTCAGTACAACTCACCTCGTTGACGAAGAAGAATGCCATGTTCATATGGAGTGTTGATTTCCAGAAGATTTTCGACACTTTGAAGTAAGCTCTTGTAACAGCACCAGTATTAGTCATGCTATCAGGGCAAGGAAACTTTGTGTTGTACACCGCTGCTTCTAAGCTCGTATTAGTCTCCGTATTTATGCATCATGGTCGAGTCATCGCGTATGCCTCCAGACAGTTGAAGGTACATGAAAAGAACTATCCAACTCATGATCTGGAGTTAGCTGTCGTGGTCTTTGCCTTGAAGATATGGAGACATTATGTGTATTGTGAGAAGTGTCAGATATTTACAGAACACAAGAGCCTAAAATATTTCTTCACTCAGAAGGAGTTGAACATGCGACATAGACGGTGGCTAGAGTTGGTGAAAGATATGACTGTGATATCAGCTATCATTCGGGAAAGCCAATTTAGTTGCCAATGCCTTGAGTAGAAAATCAGGAGTTATGTCGTAACTGTCGATACAAATACCTCTACAGCTAGAGATGCAGAACTTGGATCTCGAGGTTTATCCTAGGGGCAGCTATCCTAGATTATCTACCTTGACAGTGCAGTCCACTTTGATAGACCGTATCCGTAGTGGACAGTCATCTGATGAGAAATTGCAGAAATGGCAATCGAGAGATGAATCTAAGGGTTGTAAGCTTTATACAGTGAGCGATGAGATTGTAAAGTACAGAGAAACGATTGTGTACCTAGGGACGATACAATTCCAAGAGATATATTGTCAGAAACGCATACAGCACCATATTTCATTCATCTAGGAGGCATCAATATGTATAAAGACTTCCAGATGCTATATTGGTGGCCAAGAATGAAACGAGACATTTGACGCTTTGTATTTGAATGTCTAACTTGCCAGCAGGTGAAAGCAGAGTATCGGAGACCAGTAGGGATGCTCAAGCCTCTTCCTATCTCGAGTGAAAATGTGAGAACATTACCATGGATTTCATAGTCAGTTTGTCGAGGTAAGTCAGAGGATCTAACGCTATTTGGATAATCTTTGATTCGTCTTACAAAGTCAGCGCATTTCTTGCTGGTAAAGACGACCTTTTCTATGACGTAGTATGCAGATCTTTATATCTGGAAGATAGTCATATTTCACGAGATCCCAGTTACCATCATTTTTGGCAGAGACCTGAGGTTCACATCGTCCTTTTCGAAGAGTTTGTATTCCGCAATGGAGATGAAATTGCTATTCAGTACATCATTACATCCTCAGACAGATGGCCAGTCTGAGAGACTGATACAGATTTTGGAAGACCGTTTGCAAGAATGAATGATCAATTTCCATGGGAACTAGGAATCGAAGTTACCACTAGTGGAGTTCACCTATAACAACAATTTTCAGTCATATATATAGGTATGACTTCTTACAAAACATTATATGGAAGAAAGTGAAGATCGCATATTCACTAGGATGAGGTCAGAGAAAGATCAGAACTTGGTCTAGAGTTAGTTCAGCAGACTGTATATATAGTACTCAAAATTCAGGACAAGATGAAGACTGCTCAGAGTCGTCAAAAGAGCTACGCTGACAAGAGAATGGGGGACCTTGAGTTTGCCGTAGGAGACCACGTCTTCGTAAAAATAACACCTATGAAGGGTGTTTGAGATTTGGGAAGAAAGGCAAAGTAAGTCCGACATTCATAGGATCATTCGAGATCCTCGAGAAAGTGGGAAAATTAGCCTATCGAGTAGCACTGCCACCGAGTCATGCAGGTGTTCATAATGTGTTCCACGTTTCTATGTTAAGGAAGTACATACAGAATCATTCACATGTACTGAGCTTCGAGTCGTTACAGCTATTACCGAACCTGTCATACGAGGAGATACCTATTCAGATTTTAGAACGAGAGGAGATGAGACTACGGAACAAAGTTACCAAGTTGGTCAAGGTCAAGTGGCTGAACCATTTCGACAAGGAAGCTACTTGGAAGACTGAAGCCGATATAATGAGTCACTACCCAGAGTTGTTTGGTAAGCCTTAATTTCGAGGATGAAATTTATTTAAGAGAGGGAGGAATTGTAGTGTCCAAAACTAGTACACATAAACCTCATGCATAATTGTTAATATATTTATTTAATTAAAAATATAAGTAATGAATGTTATGTGTTAAATTATTTTAAATATTTGTATTTTTATTTTATTATGCAATTTAAAATGTTTTCACAAGTTTTATATTTCAAACGAATATTTGATGTCGAACCGAGAGAGAAGACCTGAGACTATTAAGGTGTTAAATATTTAAAGTTACATTTTTATTTAAGCCGAGAAATTAAGTATTTTAAAATATTTTTTAAATTTAAGCATTTAAGGGCTAAATTTAATTTATCGAGTGAAATAAAGACGTTAAGTATTTTAATTAGCAAATTTCAAAAAAATAAGATATTTAAATACGTCCACTCGAAATACGATATTTTAATAATTATTTTTATTATTTAATTAATTAAATTAGTTAGTATTTAATTATAAGTAGAATTTAAAATTTTTAGAAATATTAATTTAATAAACTTTTAAAAGTCGGAGGGCTTAATTAGTAATTTAAAATGTGATTGATTAACCTAACTACCTAGCTATTATTTTATTTAAATATAAGGTAGAGTCCTACCCTAAAACCTTCAATCACCCACGCACACACACAACATACACAATATTTTAACACACTTGGCCGTGAGTTTCCAACATAAGGGCTTGTATTGTTTTTAATTTTCTTCCATCAGCAAGCTTAGCCGATCATCACACTACCATCCTCGATAAATTTGGTCACTTTTCAAGCCATTAAACGCAGAAAACCGTGTCTGTTCGGCCTCCGTTCTTCCCTGTGTTCATTTTTTCGATATATCGTGCGTTTCAATGTAAATGCATGTCTAAACCTTTCTTCTATCCATCAATCTTGTTATATACTGTATTTTGATGCAAATTATGTATGAAAACTTGTTAGTTTGATCATATGTACGCTAGAACGACACAAAAACTATTTTTGGATACGAAATATGCATGAACTTCTACGTTTCTTCGAGTTTTTAATCGCCCTCTTCACTGGACCGATCCTTTGATTTGCTGCTATGTATGATCATGTTAAGAGATGTGTTTAGGTGTCATTAAGTGGTCCACAATGGGCTGTTAGGCCGCTGGTGCAGTAGGAGGCGAAGGAAGCTTCACACATGATTAAGGGGTGATTGTGGGTTTGTGCGTGGGTTTGGTTGCTAGGCTGGGCCAGGGATCATTTCTATGGTCTAGGAGGGGTCTTAGGGTCCCTGGGTAGGCCTAGTGTGGGTTGGTTAGTATCCGGTTGGGTGGAAATAGCTGTTGGAGTCATGAATATCAGCTTGCACGCGTAGGGCTTAGGCACGACTAGGGATCACATTGTTTTGTGGTTTAATGGGCTGTGGTGCATTATGGGCTATAATGAGCTGGATCAGAGACTTAAGTGATGTCTAAGGGTCGAGTCTATGTCTTGGTTCAAGCTTGGTTCGAGTTAGAATCGGTAGGAAGTCATACGGAATGCATAGGTGTCATAGTGTCACTTTTTTGGCAGCTTGTGTCTATATTGTTCATCGTGCATGGTACGAGGTGTGGTTATGGTTTGGGGCTGGTTTAGGGCCTTGGGCAGTACGTTAGGATGTGTTTTATGTATCGGTCGAGTCCCGAGGCGATTGGTACATCATAAGTAGTTCTATTTAATTCGGGAGTTATATGTGTCCGAATGCGTCTTAGGGGCTGTTTTGGATATAAATTTTAGTATATTAGAGTAGTATGTCCAAGGACAATCGAACGAGGTTCAAGACATTCATAAGTATGTATGACGTGTAAAATAAATATTTTTGAGGTATGTGATTTTTCTTGTGGCCAAATCTCCAACCTCTTCGGAGGAATTATGTTATGTTAGGGAGTGGACATCCAGTACAAGAACTGTGGTGATCCCTGTCAATCCAGTACTGTAGTTTAGTTTGATCAAACAATTTTTGTTGTAGGCCACTTGCATTGAAAAGAAATCTACGCAAAATGATTTAAGATTACGATTACTACAACGAGCACGAAAATATGATTTTTATGAAAATGTTAATGCAGAAAATTCGCATTATACATATTTATGCTTAAATTATGCTATGTACGAGTTATGTTTAAATTGCATGAATATTTTTTATTATGTATTATTTGTTATTCACATTTTATGCATGTTGAGTCATGAAACTCACTAGACATGATTGATTGTGTAGATGAGGAGGCTGGTGGAGGTAGTGACCAGTGAGCAGGCTCGGGCCAGTGGCTGTGCAAACCCATAGACCTTCTAGTTTACATGGTTTTATTATGCACATTTTGAAACTATTTTCTCTAATCTTAGGCCTTAGTATTGGTTACTAGTAAGTTGAGACTTTTAAATATTATGTTGGATTTTTTAAATTATGGTGGGTGTTTTAACTTGAATTTTATGGTTGTCGTATTTAAAATGGTGGAGAATTAATATTAACTTTATTTTAGTATGCATGGTGACCGTTATTTTATTATAAGGTTATATTTTTAATAAATTATTTAATAATTATATTTTTAATAAATTATTTAATAAGAAAATTTTAATTTTTTATGCAAATATTAAAGTATTAGTATTTTAAGATATGGTTCGTCACATGTGGGTTCACAACTTTATGTGATTCAGAATAACATTCATTCTTATTCAGGCTTACCTTAATTTGTCTCATTCTTTTTATCAACCCCTTGATCAAGAACATCAAAACTCAAGTCTGATTACATCCATCAGTCATTGTAAGAGCATCTAGTAGTATCGACACATGATCCCCTATGTATCACTGATAGTGCCTAGCTACAAGAACTTTTTATTATTATTTGCGTACAATATGGTTTTTGTAGGCACCATCAGTGATACCCTTATGTTATTATTAGCGTATAATATGGTCTCTTGAACTCATATATATCGATTGAATCTACAATCATTGATATATCGAGATTCGCAAATTAATTCGATAATGATATGATATATCTTTGAGTAATAATAGTGACATTGTATGTGCAAATGAGGAATACCTTTCTAAAATACACTTGTCTTACTCTGAAAAGATATTCCTTCAAGTATTAACTCATTATATAACACAGGATATCTTCATCTGTAGGCGAGCGGTGATCTCCGACTACAATACATTGGCTATTACGTATTTTGAAACTACACTCAACCTCGCCACCTGATGACTCTCAATGGAGTTGATAAGCGGTTCAAGGTACATGCTAGTAAGTTGAGCCTTTACGTTATCCCGAGTCAAATGACTAATGATGTACAATCATAAATGCGGACTATTTCACTCGATAAGTGATAATCACTTATGCAGTCTAAGTGAATGTTGTTCAGTACATCATCAAATGATTACACATCTGTATGAATAGTCATGATCTTACCAATAAAACATGATGTTTACATCATAGATTCTAATATATCAAGCGAAATTTATCCTTATTTAGGCGATTGATTCGACTAGAAACCTGTTTGAAATATACAGTACACCTGCTGAGTTTCATGATCTTACGTTGATATGCAAAACTCAAGGTACCTGTTGTCTGTTCAAGGGTTTTATCTTTGCAGCTTACATGAGTATATTTATCCGAATCAAGCCAAACAGTATCAGGCTTGAATTTGACTCATTTAAGATTGATACAGTGAAACGACCTCGAACTTTTTTTCTTTTGTAAATCATCAACTCGAAAATACTAATTAAAATAACTTCAAATTTTCATAAATCATAATAATTTAACATTTAAACCTCAAATATATCAAAATATCCCTAAATTATCGATTAACCAAAATTCCTACGTCGACCTTTAAAAAGATCAACTAACATAACATTTAAGCATAAAAATATCTCCAATAAAATCATTAACATAAATCTTTTAAATCTTATATCTAACAATCTAGTGCGGAAACATAAAGGTCCCTCGGAAGTGTACTACTGCACTCGATCCACTCAATCGTCAGCGCCTCCCATAAAATCATCAAATCATGCATCATACAAACCTAGTGAGTCTAATAACTCAGCACGTTCTAAACATGGGTAGCAAATAATAAATACATAATTACATTCATCTAAAAATCATACTTTTATTTAAAATAATCTTTTGAACATAAATAAACCATTTAAAAATCATTTAAGCATAAATAAATCATTTAAACAGTTTTTAATCATAAATCATATATCATAAATCATTTTAATCGTAAAGCTTTCAATCCTTTATCATTTTAGGTGAAGTTTGATCCTTGAAAGTGACTAGCATTTATCTTTTGGTCGACTGATCAGTCTTCAGCTCAACATGGTCCATGGGGGTGGGCACTAGGTTCCACCGTAGAAATACGATCGTCGGAGCTCCCTCGGAGGCCTTCTCCCATAGACGGGCTCCCTCTAGGGCCTCCTCCCGTAAATGAGCTCCCTCTAGGGTCTTTTCCCTCATGACATCCCCACAAAATCATAATACATCATTTGTCATAGTCAATTCACATCCCTTAAAATATTTTTTATTTTAATTTAAAAGCATAAAATATCATAACTTTTCAAAAATAACATTTTTAAACGGTATAAATTGCACAGTTTTACCATAAATCATAAAATATCATAATTTCATTAAAATAAACATTTTAAACTATAAATTATCATTTAACATGCATTATGATCTTTCGGGACGCTGCCAAGCTTTTACGTATTTTTTGAGTGTAACATTACTGTTTTGCCCCTAGACGTAAAAATTCTCGATTTTATATTTTTCTTGCTTTTAATTACATGGGTTTATTCCAAATAATTATTTAAGTTTAAATATAATTTTTCATAATTTTATTCGACTTAATTCGAGGCTTTTCAAATTAATTCTTTAATTAACTATTCGAGATGCGATTAAATTTCGGATAAATTCAAAACTCATTATTTTGATCTCAAACTTTAAACATAAACTTTTTAATACCTAATCTAACCTTATGAGCAATGAATCACACCCGTGGACCCATGATTCCAATTTTAGTTCATTAATTCTCGAAATTGACCCTTATGTGAACAACTCGAGCCATTTTCTTATTTACTCGAGCCATGGTCAAGCCACCTCGAGCCATACCCGAGCCAACCCATCTAGGAATCCTACTGACCAAGCCCGATGCATAGAACCAGACCCTAGCTCGCTCAAACACTCCTAGAACCTGACCCATAGCTGCGCATGGTTGGCTACCCGTGCTCATAGACTCCTAGTGACACTAGGACTCTTCTAGCCGAGCCCCACTGAGCCCACCTGACCCTAACCATCCTTGAACCACACCCAGACCCAACCAAGCCCAGCCTAGACCCTTGAACCCAAGCACGAAGCGCTGCAAGCTTGCTGCCCGAAGATGCAAGGCTGCGCGCAGGTGCTCTCTCGCGCTTCCCCGAGCCATCATTGAGCCCAGCCACACCTCTGAGCCCAGCCCTTCCTAACCCTCCCTGGACCATCCTCAGGCACCCTCTAGACCTTCCTGAACCATGCTTGTACCCGTGCACCAGCCTAGATACTTGAACTAGCCGCGCGCCTTTTTCTTCCTTACGCGGGTCTCGCGCGTTCCCTTCCTACCTACGTGCAGCAGTGCCCAGCCTCCCTAGGACTCTTCCTAGCCCCTCAACACGACCCTAGCCAAGCCCCTACCAGCCCTGGCCGAGTCCCAACACCCCATGCAAGCTAGCCGACCACTTACCCAAGTATAAGGCCAAAACCCCAACAAGAAATTCCATGCAAGAACCCTTCTGCCACCTAAGAATTTCCAGCCTTGTTTTCTTTTAATTTTATTCAATTTAATCATAGTTCATCTTATATTGGCAGTGTGTCCGTTGGATTCATAACGCTTTTCGTATGAGCGTAAAAACATCGTATTTTTTGAAAATAAACGTTCTATTGTAAAAATATTCAAACACCAATTTTTTTCGTGAATCAACAATTAAATCATGCATAATATGATTTTTATGATGTTTAAAAGGATTTAGAAAACGTACATTTGCGTTTATAACGCTTGGATAGTCGATCGTTGGCGAGGGTGCGATGTTGGACGATCGGACGACGAAGAACCCTTGATTTTCTTCCTTCCAATATTTCGAAAATTGTTTGTGTGTATAAGGTGTGATTTCGGATGCTTGGAAGTGTTTATGGGGTGAATAAACACTTGGTTTAGTTATTTATAGATTTAATTGCATGATAATGGGCTTTGGTTTTGAGCCTTGTGATGAAACTTAAAATTTATAATTTATTATATGTTAAAACCTAATTTTAAAATTTAAGTTTCATTAAAATTATAAAATTATGTTATTTTAGTATTGTTTGTTTATATTTAATTGTCTTACTAAATATGTTTTATTTTCAGATTTTCTACACGTTGGTAAAATAATGATAACTCAAGCTACAAAATTCAAATTGAGGTGATTCAAACATGTTTGGAATTCTTGAAGAATTATCTACAACTTTGCAGAAGACATGAATGCCTAAAAAATTCATTAAGATGATCAAATTGTGCAAATATCAAAAGGATGACATATTTACTTTTACTATGACCAGCATATAGTAAAAAAATCATAACTATTTCAATATTTAACCAAATGAGGTGAACCAAAAGGTCAAATTCATCTACAGGCAATTCCCCACATGTTGTTGTTTTAAGCAAAGTCAAATTCGGAGATTAAGGTCATGGAACATAGCATTCCAAGAAGGGCCAAGAAATTGAAGTTGAAGGAGACAAAAACTACTATTACAACTACATGGCAATAATGAATTTTTTTACCTTTTCTCTCATTTGACCTATAAATAGAGGCCTTGTGATAGCTTGAGGAATATCATATCCCATTGTAAAATATAGTTTTTGTGTATAAAAGTTCTAAGTTTAATATATTTTCTTTCCCAACTATGAGTGAGGATTTTAGTGTGGATCAAAAGTAAGCTCATGGCAAGCTAAATCTAATATCTCAAGGTGAAGATGATGAATTCTTGGTGAAGTAAGATTGTTTATATTTTGTATATTCTTTCTATATTTCTTTTCCTTTAGCTAACTTCTTTTTATTGTAGGTATAAAAATGAATTATTTCCAAAAATTTGCTACTACTTAAATTATAATTCACCCAAGTGTAGGTTGTCTACAAGTAATATATTTCGTAAGTACGAGATCAATCCATAGAGAGGTTATTTTAAGTTTAAATTTATTAATTTATAAATTACCAAATGCAATAATGAAGTTTACAAATTATAAATTTTGTCAAGGGTCAGAGATTTATTCTTGGTTTATGTAATATTGTTTAACTAAAAGTAGAACAAAGGAAACCACCATAATTAATGGTTCCAAGAAAAAAATTAAATATTTAAACACATCCATAATATAATATAGTTCTCACTATAAAAAATACCGAATTAACCGATATTTTATATATGGTGCCTATGATTATATATATAACTGTATAAATATAAAATTGCATAAAATAAATATTAAATTAAATCATTATATTCCATTTAAAACAACCGACAGAGCCACGCTATTGCATAAATGAAATATATGATTTAATAAGTTAGTTGCGAGAAAGTAAAAGTTAGTTGCAATAAGATAAATGTTAGTTGCAATAAAGTGAATGTTAGATTGTTAAATGTTAGTATTAAATCATAATATTTCATTTAGAAAAATCGGCAGAGCCACGCTATTGTGTAAATGAAACATATGATATAAGTAATGACGCTATGTCATTATTTGTCAAAACGTTTGGAAGATTTATGAGAAGAAGTCGAGGAAACTTTCGAAGACAATATCAGAGATATAACTCCAAGGAAGAACCTAATGCTTGCTACAACTGTGGCAAAGCTGGTCACTTTATTGCTGACTGTCTTAAACCAAAGAAGAACGGTCGAGGCTCAACTGAAAAGGGAAAGAAGTCTTACAAGCACAAGAGAAGAGCTAAGGATGATAAGAAATCATACAAAAAGAAACATGAGGTGCTTCTAGCAGAGGAAAGCAAGTCCAAATGGGCAGAATCTGACAATGATTATTCAGAACTTGAGAGCTTGAGCTGCTCTACTGATGATGATGAAGAGGTCAAGTGTCTGATGGCGACACAGAACTAGAGTCAACTAGTCAACAGGTATTTGACTTTAGTTCAACTGACTTCACACAAGATGAACTTATTTCTACACTTCATGACATGGTCAACGAGTATCACAAGCTTGCCCTATCTTTTGAGAAGGCCAGAGCAAAGCAAACTGATTCCAAAGACTATGAAACTGAAACTGATGAATCAGTTGATCTATTGAGTCTTAAACGAGAGATTGCTGAGCTGAATGCTGAAAGAAGCAAGAACCAATATATGATTCAGCAGTTAATGCTTGAGAATTCAAAGCAAACTGAGCTTATTAAGGCATGGAATAAATCATCTGTTGCACTAGCTGAAATACAAGATAAGAAAAAATCAGTTACTGATAAAACTGGTTTCATGTTTAGCAACCAAGATAAAACTTTCACCAGTGATACTTAGCCAAAACTGAACATGGGCAAAAGGAAATATATTCACTTTGTAAAATCAGTTGTGGTACAAGAATAACATGAGCCATGTAAACCAGTTGTACAGCCTATTGAAAATAAGAACAAGGCTAGAAGGTATGGTATTGGTTATAGCCCAAAAATTTCAACTGACCCACAAAGTCAGTCACCAAAAAGATTCAGTAATAAATACCTGAACTATTCAAATGGCTACTCCAATTACTATAACAGTAAGCTGGTTCAGAAAAGATATCGGCTGAACAACCAGTTGAAAAAGACTAAAACTCATATTGCTTCATTTGCACACTACACATCAAGCACACACAAGCCGAGAAAAACTATCTGGAACACAGCAACTGGAAAGTCAGTTAGACTCGTCCAAGTCTAAGTTCCTAAAGGACTAATCAGTTGAGGACCCAAATAGTTGTGGGTACCAAGATTATATATTGTGTGTGATTTCAGGTGACATGTACAAACAAAGAATCAACCTGGTATATGGACAGTGGACGCTCGCGTCATATGACAGGGGATGCAAATTTTCTATCTCAACTGATCAAATACACTGGTCCAAACATCAGTTTGGAAACAACTCCAAAGGTAAAACTATGGGTAAGAGTAAACTTATCCATGGTAATTTTACTATAAAAGATGTTTTACTAGTTGAGAATTTGAAGTATAACTTGATTAGCATCAGTCAGTTATGCGACAATAAATCCTCAGTTCAGTTCGACAGACACACTTGCTCAGTTAGAGATTCAACTGATGAGGCCATCCTAACTGGTAATCGTTGTAGGAACACCTACAAAGTCAGTTGGACTGATCAACCTTATGCGCCAATTTGTTTTATAGCTTCCAAATCTTCTAAAAACTGGTTGTGGCATAAGAGGTTGAACCACCTAAACTTTAAATCTATTGTTTAGCTGAGTAACCATAATCTTGTAACTGGTTTGCCCAAAATAGATTTTTAAAAAAATAAAATTTGTTCAGTAGGTCAGTTTGGTAAGCAAGTAAGATCTTTATTTAAAAACAAAAGGTGTAAATCATCTTCCCGATGCTTAGAACTGCTACATATAGATCTTTTTAGTCCTATACCAGTTATGAGCTTATAGGGAATGAAATACACCTTAGTAGTCGTGGATGATTTTTGAAGATTTACTTGGATTATTTTTCTTAAATCCAAAGACCAAACTGCTGCACAACTGATTAAACTTTTCAAAAGACTATTAACGGAAAAATGAGTTGGAATTGATCGAATAAGTTCTGATTGAGGGACTGAATTCATCAATCAAAATTTTTCACATTTTTTAAAAAATACTGGGATCAAGCATGAGCTCTCAGCAGCAAGAACTCCTCAGCAAAATGGTGTAGCTGAGAGAAGAAATTGGACCCTTAAGGAAGCTGTTAGAACATTGCTTGCTGATTTTGGCATTTCTCAGAGGTTTTGGGCAGAAGCAGTAAACACTGCATGTTACACTCAGAACAGATCAATGATTAATAAGAATCATTTGAAAACACCGTATGAGATCTAGCATGGACGCAAAAGTGCGGTTTTTTATTTCAAAATATTCGGCTGCAGATGTTTTATTTTTGATAATGGCAAAAATCGTTTAAAAGCCTTTGATGCTAAATCTGCAGAGGGGATATTTCTTGGATATTCATCAGTTAGTAAAGCTTACAGAGTTTTTAACAACTGCACTTTGAATGTGGAAGATTTTATTCATGTTGTATTTGATGAATCTGTGCTAACTGATAAGCCAACTGATCCAGTTGAACTAGTTGATCTCTTTACAAATATTAGTTTGGAGGATGATAATGAAGAAGAGAATCGCGTTAATCGAAATATCCTTCAAACACCAGAACCAGAAGTGCTGGATCAATCAGTTGAACAAGAAATTGTTACTGATAATCAGTTGGTGGAGAAAAATGATAATAATCAATTACCAACTGATACAGCCGCAACTGAAAGTGAAGAAATTATTCAGTTGCCAACCGAATCAGTTGCTGAGATGGATGCAACAAATGTTGAGTACAAATGGAAGAAATCACATCCACCAGAATTGGTAAAAGGTAATCAATCTGATCCGGTAAGAACTCAGAATCAAATGTTTAATTTATTTATTCATTCAGCTTTCGTTTTCCAACTGGAATTTAAGAAAATTGACGAAGCTCTTGCTGATCCTAACTGGATAAATGCAATACAAGAAGAGCTAAATCAGTTTACCCATAACAATGTCTGGAACTTAGTTCCAAGACCAGTTTCTAAAACCATTAAATATAGAAATTGGGTATACAGAAACAAACTGAACGAATATGGTTCAGTTGTGCGCAAAAAAACGAGGCTAGCAGCACAAGAATATAGGCAAGAAGAAGGAATAGATTACGATGAAACTTATGCACCAGTTGCAAGACTGGAAGCAATCAGAATATTCCTTGCTTATGCCTCATTAAAGAATTTTAAAGTCTACCAGATGGACGTGAAGAGTGCATTTCTGAACGGTCAGTTGCAGGAAGAAGTATATGTTGAACAACCACCAGCTTTTGTTAATCACTATCTTCTTGATCATGTTTATCATTTGAACAAAGCCTTATATGGTCTTAAACAAGCTCCAAGAGCTTGGTATGAAACTCTTTCAAAATTCCTAACTAATCATGATTTTACTGTTGGATCTGTTGATAATACTCTATTTAAATTTTCAAAGAATGATCACATTTTACTTGTGTAAATATATATTGATGATATTATTTTTGGGTCAACTAACCCCAAATTATGTGCGAAATTTGCTAAGTTAATGCAGGAAAAATTCGAGATGAGTATGATAGGTGAAATAAAATTTTTCCTCGGTCTGCAAGTGAAGCAACTGGAAATTGGTACTTTTATCAGTCAGACCAAATATACAAATGAATTGCTTAAGAAATTTGGCATGAAAACATGTTCAGCTGCAAGTATTCTCATGAGTTCATCAATCAAACTAGACAATGATCAATGGGAAATATCAATTGAGACGACACTTTACAGAGGTTTAATATGTTCATTATTGTACCTAACTGCTATCCGTTCTAATATTTTATTTGTTGTTTGTATGTATGCTAGATTTCAGGCAGATCCTAAGAAATCGCATTTTTCAGCTGCCAAACGTATTTTAAAATATCTTAAAGGCACAGAAAATGTGGTCTTATGGTATGCTAAGGATTCTTCTTTCAAATTAGTTGGATATTCAAATGCGAATTATGCAGGATGTAAGCTAGATCGTAAAAGCACCAGTGGATCATGTCAGTTTCTAGGAGACAGAATGATTTTATGGTTCAGCAATAAGCAAACATCCATAGAAAATTCCACAACTAAAGCAGAATATCTTGCTGCTGGAAGCTGCTGTGCACAACCGATTTGGATTCAGCAACAACTGAAAGACTATGGAGTCATTGCAAAAGAATCACCAATATCTTGTGATAATACAAGCACGATTGCAATTATGTACAATCCAGTTCTTCACTCCAGGACCAAGCATATCGATGTCAGGAATCACTTCATCAGAGACCATGCTCTGATGAAAGCAATAAGTGTGAGAGCCCAGCAATGTGAGAGCCCAGCCCAAATGGAAACAAAATGAAAATCTTGGACCGTTGGAAAACTTTAAAAAAAATCAGACACTGTACACGTCTCTCTCTCTCCTTCAATTCTCTGCATTTCCCGATCATTCTCGACCCTTCACCATTTTCTTGTCTTTGAACTTCGATTCTAGTCGCTCCGTTCGTCGAAAAATTAAATGAAATACATTTTCGGATAGCTCTCGTCGTAAGCTACGCATTGATACCCATTTTGCACAGAAATCTCATGATACTTTTTGAGCCCGTCGGAAACCGCCGCTCGTTTTCGCCAGAATTTGTGAGGAAAATCTCGGTTTAAGTTTCCTAGAGCTTTACTTCGAAGCCTTGAGGTATTTAGGGTTTCGAAATTTTGGGTATTTTGAATAATTCGAATTCCAACAATTGATATATGTTGTATTATTGACTGTACGTGAATTATTGAGTTGATTCGAGGTATTTATCGACTTTTTCAGAATTTAGTTTACTGAATTTCGAATTTTCAGATTTATAAATTGGGATATTTTGACTTTTGAGATGTACATGCGCTAGTCGGACACCGTTAAGATGTTGTGATTTGAAATTATAAGTTCTGGAAATTTAGTGTGAATTTTGGAATTTCTTCCGATGAATTCCTTGATTATTTAACTAAGATAGGAATTGATGTGCAATAAATAATTTTGCCACAGGATTGGAGTTTTCGAGAAATATTTAAGATATTTTGTGGTAGATTAAAGTCAGTTGAGGTACGTACGAACTGTTTTCATCACGACGTCTATTATGACGTGAGATGACGTTGAGTATTTTTTAATGTAGTGTGGCGTGCCTTATGTGTTTTCGTGAATTATATGATTTCATTCACGCATTGATACTGAGTTCATATGCTGAGTTGATAATTTATCTTTATTTTCATTATTTTAAATCAAATGAAAAAAATATATTAAATATTGAGATATTCATCGACGATGCATATTAACTATTGTGGCATAGCATTTCGAGCCTTGACTCCTTTGATTGCTATTGATATTGATCTATCGAGTTGTTGCGTCATCGATGGAGCGGGTGGGTAGGATTAGCACTTCTGATGACTTGCATGAGGGCTGAGCGGGTAGCTCCCGTACCCTCGATGCTACGTGCATGGATGAGTGGCGACTTGATGTTGCGTTGCTACGTTCCTGGCACGGGTGGCCATTGTTACTGTTGTTGATGCGATTCATTTGGACTCCGTTTGGTATCCGTTATCGGTTGTTACCTTTCACGCATTGCATTACATTGTATTGCATCGCATTTTACTTGATTTTATTTCATGTCAGTTATATTTGTCGTAATATTAATGGTTCGTCGTACTGGGGCCCGACCCCTCGTTTTTTTTTATTTTGTGGTTGTTTTCGATGCCATAGCATGTTATCCAGGATTATTTGATGCGTCTGGTGGAGCGTCAGGTAGTGGTGTCCAGTCGTCGAGTCATGGTTGAGAGTTCCCATATATATATACTATATTATGTAGTCATACATTTACCGGGGAGATGCCCCGTGTAGCTGTACTGTTATTTTTACGATGATTTGAATTGATAGTTGTGTGATCGAGCCTTGCCGGCTCTACATGTGTTTAGTCCTGGCCAGTGTGTCTATAGGTTGTGAATTGATGTTATGACTTTATTTCGAGTATATAAATATTATTTGTGATGTTTTGATTTTTTGGGATGTCCTATTTACGAATAGGTCATGCCGAAATTTCTGTAGGCACAAAATGGAAAATTTTAATCGCTTTCGCTGTTTACAATAATAAATCCTGGTTGTTTGGTCATTAAATATTAATCAGGAGCACGGGCCCCCACAGTTGGTATAAGATCGTAACTGGGATATGCTCGAATTAGAGTCTAGGTTACTTGAGTCTAGACACAAATAACATGATTGTGCATGTGTTTGACTATTTGCTCTTATTTGAATTATTTGGTGTGATTTGCTTGAATTTACCTGCGTTAGAACAACTAGCTGATTAGGCATGGTATGTAGTTTAGAAATTGCCTATAACTTTCTTTTATCTGTTATCTGCCTGTGGATTTAATCATCGTGTCTTGTAGAATGGCACCTGGAGGAAGAGGTATAAAAGGAAAAGAAATAGCGCAAGAATCTGAGGTGCAAAATGTTCGAGGACTTGCAGATATCATTAGAGGTAGACGTGGTCGACCTCGAGGACAAGTCGCTCAAAATGTTGAAGAAGAAGTGAACCAAGAACCTCCTCGACCTGAAAGACATGGAGCTAGACAGGTAGCGATTGAGCAAGAAGTGGAACAGCTGACACAGAAAGTTGGAGGAATGCAGTTAATAATTGCTCAGTTCCAAGAATTACGTCCTCCAAAATTCTTTGGCAACGAGAGCGGAGAAAAAGCAGCAGGCTGGCTGAAAAGTATAAATCATCTATTTAATTTTTTGGAGTATTCCCAAGATATTAGATTGAAGCTTGCCATCTACCAACTTAAAGACCGAGCACAACTCTGGTGGGAAGCCACAGAGGAAGCAATGAAGGACTCTAGTGAAATTATTACTTGGGATGCTTTTCGTGCTCACTTTACCCAAGAATATGCACCATTATCATATTATGCTGCTAAAGAAGAAGAGTTCAATCAGTTGGTGCAGGGCAATAAATCAGTGGTGGAATATGTTTCACAGTTTTCTGCTCTTTTGCCTTATGTTCCACATGTTGCTAGGAATGATCAGGCTAAACTACCACGTTTTTTGCACGGGTTTCAGCGGACTGTTCATACTTTGGTAATGACTGGATCGCCTAATACGTATATTCAAGCAGTAAGGCGAAGAAAATTGAAGCAAGTTTGCTCAGAGGAGACCCACAGCCAGGTCCTTCATCTGTTTCTCAGGGATCTGGGAGTAGTATGTCAATGCCAGTGGATTTACCTCCATATCAGCCTGTACAGTCATACCAACAACCCAAACAGCAGAGGTACAAGGCAAAAGGAAATCAATTCAAGAAGAAGTCTCAATCCAGCTCCTTCAGTTCAGGCAGTGCACGAGGGGGAGGTTCTGTTGGGTCGTCTAGCACTGTGCATTGTGACCGATGTGGTGGTCGACATTTTAGTTCCAAATGTGTAGGAGTTAACGGGACTTGTCATATTTGTGGTCAGATTGGACATTACGCCAGAGTATGTCTTAATGCAGGGAGACAGCAGTTCCAGCCACAACAATTTTGTCAAGTTCCCCGTGGACCAGTCTTTAGACCATATGCTCCTACCCAATCATTTCAGCAGTCTAGTTACCCACCTCCCAGAGATCATATTCAGCAGCCATTTTCAGGGCACAGCAAGCCCAAGTCCATGCTTTGACTCAAGACCAGGCTCAAGATGTACCAGGAGGAGTGATTGCAGGTATTTGTTATGTTTTTGACTATCCTGCATGCTATTGATAGACACAGGAGAATCTCATTCATTTTTATCTGCTGCATTTGTTGATGAGCATGAGATTGCAACTATTCCTATGTTGGATACTGTGTCAGTTGCTACTCCTGCCGGTGTATATTTGATGTCCCGTGAGATAGTTTTGAACCGTGTGATTAGATTTGAGGGTAATATTTTGATAACAAATCTAATCAAATTAGCCATGACTGATTTTGACTGTATTTTGGGTATGGATGTGTTGACGAATTATCGAGCCACTATGGATTGTTTCCATGGAGTTGTCAGATTTAGACCGTATTATGGCAGCAAATTGAATTTTTATGGTTATGATTCACAGTCTCGAATTCCATTAGTATCTGCAATGGAAATGTTCAGGTTGTTGTCAATCGGCAATGAAGGATTTTTTATCTATGCTCTTGATGCAACACGGGAAGAACGATTGAAAGTTTCAGACATTTCCGTTTTCAAGGATTTTCCAGATGTATTTCCTGATGAGATTCCAGGTTTTCCACCTCAAAGGGAAATAGATCTTAGCATTGAATTAGTACCAGGGACGAATCCTATTTTTAGAGCACCATATCGTTTAGCTCCAACAGAGTTGAAAGAACTCAAGGAACAGCTACAGGATTTACTGGAAAAATGCTATATCAGACCAAGTATGTCGCCTTGGGGAGATCCAGTATTGTTTGTAAAGAAGAAAGACGGAACGATGAGAATGTGCATCAATTATCAGCAGTTGAATCGGGATAATGTGAAGAATAAATATCCTATGCCGCGTATTGATGACTTGTTTGATCAGTTGCAGGGTACTTCTGTGTATTCTAAGATTGATCTTCGTTCGGGATATCATCAACTTAGAGTCCGAGAGGAAGATGTTCCTAAGACAGCGTTTCAGACACGATATGGGCATTATGAATTCTTAGTTGTGCCTTTCGGTTTGACTAATGCACCCGCAGTGTTTATGGATTTAATGAACCGTGTATTTCGAGAATTCATCGATAGATTCGTTATTGTCTTTATTGATGATATCATGATTTATTCTAAGTCAAAAACAGAGCACAAAGAATATTTGACACTAGTCCTTCAGACATTCAGAGAAGCGCGGTTGTATGCCAAATTTTCGAAGTGTGAGTTCTGGATGGACAGAGTTTTATTTTTAGGCCATGTTATATCAGCACAAGGAGTATCTGTTGATCCTAGTAAAGTTGAAACTGTTATCAATTGGCCTAAACCAACAAATGTTTCCGAAATTCGTAGCTTTTTGGGATTAGCTGGTTATTATAGGCGTTTCATTGAGGGATTTTCTCAAATAGCCAAGACTATGACGCAATTAACTCAAAAAGATCGACGTTTTGTGTGGACTGAGGAATGTGAGTCTAGTTTCCGAACTTTGAAAGAAAAATTGACCACAGCTCCGGTGTTAGCTTTTCCTTCAGGCTCAGGTGGATTTATTATTTGTACAGATGCCTCTCTAAATGGACTGGGTTGTGTTTTGATGCAACATGGGCGAGTGATTGCGTATGCTTCTCGTCAGTTGAAGCCACATGAGGCTCGATATCTAGTTCATGATTTGGAGTTGGCTGCCATTGTATTTGCATTAAAAATATGGCGTCATTATCTGTATGGTGAGCAATTTGTGATTTATTCTGATCATAAGAGTCTGAAGTATCTATTCACACAATCTGATTTGAATATGAGACAACGTCGATGGTTAGAATTTCTTAAAGACTTTGATTGTGATATTCAGTACCAACCAGGGAATATGAATCAAGTTGCAGACGCCTTGAGTAGAAAAGTTTATACTAAAATGTTGGCGTCGTTGACTATTTCAAAAGTCTATGAGCATTTGGGGACTTCAGGATGGACTTATCGACCCAATGGTAACTCTTTTATAGTTGCATCTATTCAGGTTGCACCACAGATTGTTTTTAATATCAAATCAGCACAAAGAACTGATCTGAACATTAATAAATTGAAAGAATTGACTATGACATGTCAATCAGATAAGTTCAGTATTGCTTCAGATGGATATTTGCGCTATAATGGTAGACTTGTGGTTCCGAATTTGAAAGATTTGAAAGAATCTATACTTCGAGAAGCTCATTGTAGTCGACACAGTGTTCATCCAGGAATCAGGAAGATGTATCATATCTTGAAATCTCATTATTGGTGGGAAGGCATGAAGAAAGAGATTTCTGAATTTGTAGCTAGATGTTTAACGTGCCAACAAGTTAAAGATGAGAGAATGAGACCTGTTGGTATGTTGCATAGTCTGGAAGTGCCACAGTGGAATTGGGAGCATATTGCTATGGATTTTGTGACACACCTGCCTCGTTCAAATCGTGGTTGTGATGCGATTTGGGTGATTGTGGATAGATTATCCAAATCAGCTCATTTTATTCTTTATGATCATACTTGTACTTATAAGAAAATGGCAAAAATGTATATTGATCATGTAGTAAGATTGCATGGTGTGCCAGTAACCATAGTATCAGATCGTGATCCTAGGTTTTCTTCCATGTTTTGGGGTAGTTTGCAATCAGCAACCCTGTTCAAAGTTGGCGATGAGTACTGCATATCACCCACAGATAGATGGTCAGTCTGAGAGGACCATTCAGACACTCGAGGACATGTTACGAGCAGTCGTGATGGATTTCAGGGGTGGTTGGCAGGAATCATTGTCTCTAGTTGAATTCTCTTACAATAATAGTTTTCAAGCAACCATCGGGATGGCACCATTTGAGGCCTTGTATGGTATAAAGTGTAGATCCCCGATATGCTGGGAAGATGTAGGGGAACGACATCTATCTATGCCAGAATTTATACAAGAAATGAAAGACAAAGTTGAAGTAATCAGGAAAAGAATGAAAGCAGCACAAGATCGACAAGCCATCTATGCTAATAAAAGGCGTAGGCCTTTAGAATTTCAGGTTGGCGATCAGGTTTTCTTGAAAGTATCACCATTTTGTGGTACTATGAGATTTGGGCGTAAAGGGAAGCTAGTTCCGCGTTATATTGGTCCGTATACGATTGTTGAGAGGATTGGCACTTTGGCTTATCGTTTGGACTTACCACAGAGTTTGTCTGCGATACACGATGTGTTTCTTGTATCTATGCTGCGGAAGTACGAGCCCGATCCTTTTCATGTCTTGAGGACTGATGAGGTGGAGTTTGATAGTTCCCTTAGCTATGTCGAGCATCCAGTGCAAATTCTTGATTGCAAAGAGAAGCAACTGAGGAACAAGACGATTCCACTGGTTCTGGTGCAGTGGAGTAGACATAGGCGAGAAGAAGCTACATGGGAGTTAGAGTCTCGAATGCGTTAGGAATGGCCTCATTTGTTTGAAAATGTAATAGATTAGTCCATGTACCCTGAATTCCTTGTGTACTATCAGTGGTAAATATTTATAAATCATTTTGTGTATGTTCAATTTCGAGGACGAAATCTGTTATTAGTAGGGGAGAATGTGAGAGCCCAACAATGTGAGAGCCCAGCCCAAATGGAAAAAAAATGAAAAGCTCGGCCCGTTGGAAAACTTTAAAAAAATCAGACACTGTACACGTCTCTCTCTCTCTCCTTCAATTCTCTGCATTTCCCGATCATTCTCGACCCTTCATCATTTTCGTGTCTTTCACCTTCTATTCTAGTCGTTCCGGTCGCCGAAAAATTAAATGAAATACATTTTCGGATAGGTCTCGTCGCAAGCTACGCATTGATACCCATTTTGCACAAAAATCTCATGATAATTTTCGAGCCCGTCGGAAACCGCCGCTCGTTTTCGCCGGAATTTGTGAGGAAACTCTCGGCTTAAGTTTCCTAGAACTTTACTTCGAAGCCTTGAGGTATTTAGGGTTTCGAAATTTTGGGTATTTTGAATAATTCAAATTCCAACAATTGATATATGTTGTATTATTGACTGTAGGTGAATTATTGAGTCGATTCGAGGTATTTATCGACTTTTTCAGAATTTAGTTTACTGAATTTCGAATTTTCAGATTTATAAATTGGGATATTTCGACTTTTGAGATGTACATGCGCTAGTCGGACACCGTTAAGATGTTGTGATTTGAAATTATAAGTTCTGGAAATTTAGCGTGAATTTTGGAATTTCTTCCGATGAATTCCTTGATTATTTAACTAAGATAGGAATTGATGTGCAATAAATAATTTTGCCACAGGATTGGAGTTTTCAAGAAATATTTAAGATATTTTGTGGTAGATTAAAGTCAGTTGAGGTACGTACGAACTGTTTTCATCACGATGTCTATTATGACGTGAGATGACGTTGAGTATTTTGTAATGTAGTGTGGCGTGCCTTACGTGTTTTCGTGAATTATATGATTTCATTCACGCATTGATACTGAGTTCATATGCTGAGTTGATAATTTATCTTTATTTTCATTATTTTAAATCAAATGAAAAAAATATATTAAATATTGAGATATTCATCGACGATGCATATTAACTATTGTGGCATAGCATTTCGAGCCTTGACTCCTTTGATTGCTATTGATATTGATATTGATCTATCGAGTTGTTGCATCATCGATGGAGCGGGTCGGTAGGATTAGCACTCCTGATGACTTGCATGAGGGCTGAGCGGGTAGCTCCCGTGCCCTCGATGCTACGTGCATGGATGAGTGGCGACTTGATGTTGCGTTGCTACGTTCCTGGCACGGGTGGCCACTGCTACTGTTGTTGATGCGATTCATTTGGACTCCGTTTGGTATCAATTATCGGTTGTTACCTTTCACGCATTGAATTACATTGTATTGCATCGCATTTTACTTGATTTTATTTCATGTCAGTTATATTTGTCGTAATAGTAATGGATCGTCGTACTGGGGCCCGACCCCTCGTTTTTTTTATGTTGTGGTTGTTCGATGCCATATCAGGTTATCCAGGAGGATTTGACGCGTCTGGTGGACCGTCAAGTAGTGGTGCCCAGTCGTCGAGTCATGGTTGAGAGTTCCCATATATATACTATATTATGGAGTCATACATTTACCGAGGAGATGCCCCGTGTAGCTGTACTGTTATTTTTACGATGTTTTGAATTGATAATTGTGTGATCGAGCCTTGCCGGCTCTACATGTGTTTAGTCCTGGCCAGTGCAGCTATAGGTTGTGAATTGATGTTATGACTTTATTTCGAGTATATAAATATTATTTGAGATGTTTTGATTTTTTGGGATGTCCTATTTACGAATAGGTCATGCCGAAATTTTTGTAGGCCCAAAATGGAAAATTTTAATCGCTTTCGCTGTTTACATTAATAAATCCTGGTTGTTTGGTCATTAAATATTAATAAGGAGCACGGGCCCCCAAAATAAGGCTGGAATACATATCAATTGAACAACAAGCAGCTGACATCTTCACCAAACGGTTACCAGAGACTAAGTTTTTTCATTTTCGCAATATTCTTGGTTTAATTGATTTGTCTTAATTATATCAATTTAATGTTTTTTATGTCAGTTGTTGGTAAATTTTTATTTAGTTAGTCAAATATCAATAAATAAATATTCAATTAGTCATTATCAGTTAGTTAACTATTTGTCAACTGATATCAGTTCATATACAGATAAGGAAAGAGCAATGAATCGAAACTATAATTTTATTGATAAAATCTCATCCAGATTACACGATTCAGTTCCATTTCAGTTGCATCTTGCCAAAGGGACAACCAATTAGATAATTCATGACAGTTAACTATTCTTAAGCCTTCTGAAGAAGAAACCTTTTCCAGCACATTTCACTCCTTCATAAGCATCAGCTGAATAAGACCTTCATCAGTGGTAAGATGTGAAGTATAGATGACTTCAAGATGCATCTTATACTTTCTTGCAGTTGCCCTTTGCTTATCAGTAGCAACTAATCCATCACGTTGAATGGTCTGGAGCTCGTGTATCTTGGTCCAAGTGGACATGACCCTTAACAAGACGAGTTCTTCGATAGCTTCCTTCAAACTCTCCAAACGGCGAAGTGTTAATGTAGAAAGAGGGACGTTGGAACTGCTTGAACTATCCATCGGTGTTTAACTGTTATTATCTAATGACTTTGCTCTTATTTATAGATAGACTGATATTGAAGAAATAGAAGAAGACGAAGAGACACTAGTCAACTGCAAGCCCTTGACTTATTCAGACTGGGTTTCTCTTACCCTTTCTTTTATTTATATGCATTTATTGAGGGGGAATATCGAATATAAAAGGCTAACTGAGAAGACAATAGTCAGTTGGTCTTCAACTGAAATGACTCAACTTTCAACTGATCACTCAGTTGCTGACCTAACTTATCTTCTCTAATAAGTTAACTAATTAATCGATAAATATTCCATAATAAGTGATGTGACTGATAATGACGAATTTAATGGACGTCTTTCAATGAATAGTATTTTAAAATGTGGCCCCTCGTAGCCCATTTAAATTCTACACACGTTTTCATCATACGTACACACGATTTTTTTCAAATTATCTTGAACCGACATGTGTCCAAAGATTTGAACAGTCACATACATATGTACTTGTCCATCTTCCCAAGAAATTTATCAAAAAGAGATTCAGGATCTCAATGCCAATGGATTTATCTCTGCTAACGGCAACATCACTACCACCGTCAACAATAAGTTGCTGATAATCGAAGAAGACTCCTTCAGCAACATCTTTCAACTGCCTACTGATGGACTAGCCCATATTTCTGAGGTGAAAACTTCTGATGTCGAGAAGATTCAGACTTTCCTATCTGCTGATGGACGAAAAATCAAGGTTTCTGATCCCAAGAAGAAACTGAAGCCCGAAATCCAGTTATTGGCTAACATCGTGGCCAAAGGGCTACTTTCCAAAGCAGGATCTTTTGCTGCTCTCACACTGGAAAAATTTCAAATCATGACTGCTATCATGGCTGGAAAAAGATTGCAATGGAAAGGTATAATCTTCAACCTTCTGAAGAACATGTTTCAGTCATCGAAACAATCGAAGGGATTTGCAGTGCCGCTCAGCTATCTGCTGAAAAGTAAGGGTTTGGTGGTTGACTCATCTGAGAGGTCATCCAAGTTCAAGATCTTCAAATGTCAAGAATATTAAGCTGCCGAAGTTCAAGCTGTACATCTCTCCTGAACAGTTCATTAAGGTGAAAAGGAGATTGGGACGCAGGAGGCTCCCAAATTAGTTAAGAAAGCCAAGAAGACAACCAAAACGCAAACTGATTGTTAGTGAAACTGATTCTGAGAAGACTCCATCTCCTAAAATCACCAAGAAGCCCAGAACTCTTAAGACTAAACCAGCAATTATTCTGAGCACCATCCCAACTGATAGGCTGATACAATCTGGAGCTGAACAGTCGATCAAGGCTACTACTTTGAGAGCTATACCAGTTGCATCTTCAACTGATGTTCAGTTACCTCCTCTTGCTGCTCAACACAAGAAGAATGTCACCGAATCTGATGATAAGAAAAAACTTGCTGGAGTTAAAGCTCCACTGATCACTATCACCGACCCAACTTTGTTGCCATTTGCCAGACCCAAAGGGGTAGTGATTAGAGAAAATATTGATGCAACTGAATCGGGACTGAGGATTCTTCATGTTCTGACTGACTCAAAGGGCAAGAACAAGATGACAGAAGAGCCCAGACCTACAAACATCATTCAGACTCATATTGACCTAATCTGAAAAGAGGTCAATGAGTTTTTTGATACTAAGCTGAAGACTTATGATGAATGGGTCAAGTTTCAGACTGAAGTGTTTGCCAGGCAACTACAGAAGAAATCAGTCTTCAAGAAATTTATTGTCCTGGAAACCATAGTCCTGAAAATTGTCAAAGCGACCTCAGTTGTTCAAGCTTTTCAGAGGAAGAAGTACTTCTTTGATCAAGTACGTGCAAAGAAGTTAGGACAAATGATTGTTTAGCTACGCCAAAATTATGATCCCACCAGTCCAACTGCCTTTAATGACAAAGCAGTTCATGATCAACTGGACTCAGATTTTATCACTGCAGATGGAGTTCAAACATTGGGAACTGGATCAAGAACTTACTATTCCAGCAGATTCCTACATCTTTCATCAGACGAGCAAGCTGAACAATCAGTTCAACCGCAAAATCCATCCCAGTAACCAGTTGCTGAATCTTCTGAGCAAGTAACTGCTTCTCCTACAAAGGATGCGCAACCGTCAACTTCTGCTCCTCAATCCTCAACTGCAGAACTTCAACTTTATATTGATGTTGAATTATCATTGGCGAACATTGACGAAGTGATTAAATCTATTGCCACTGATATTCAGCTGATCGCTACAAAAGCAGTTGAAGAACAAATCGCAACTGAAGAACCAGCCTCACAGGCTATTCTTCAATCAACTAAAGAGCCAGTTCAGTCGACTGCCATGACTGAACAGGAAGTTGTCACAGACATTGAAGAGCCAGTTCTGTCATCTGCCGTAACTGGACAAGTAGTTCTCACTATAACTGAAGAGGCTCAGCTGCACTTGATACAATCTGAAAAAATGCCAGTTGAAGAGCCAATCACAGTTTCAGTTGTTCAACAAACTGAGCAACCAACTACAGAGCCTTCAAGTTCCACTGTTGCTCCGAATCTTTCTTCTCCTCCACAGCTTCAGCAGGAAGCTATACCAAACGATGTTTCAGAAATGGTTAATCTTGAAACTGAAACAACTGACAGGGCCTCGGTGATCTTCAATCAAGAAAACACGGAACAGGAACCAAAAACCTTTGGAGCCATGTCTCATGGTATATCAATAGAAACTGAATCAATGTTCGAAGAAATTCATGCGATTCAGACCAACCTTGTTGATATAATGACTTCCATTTCTAACATAAAGTCAACCCAATTTCTGCATACTATGAAGCTCGACTCTGCAAAGGAGTACACCATGGGAAGACTACAGCAAATCACAAAGGATGTAACTGCACTATTCTTCCAAATGGATGAACTTAGAAATGACATAGCATCAGCTGAAGCACACTTCAAAACTCAATCCTTGTTCTCAAGACGCCTTGATTTCTCGAAAAACACTGTCTCTAAAAGAATGGATTTGATGCAAGAAATTCTGATGAATGCAGTATCAAACCTATCTTTGGATGTTCGCCTGTTATCCAAAAAGGTTGAAACGTTTGACAAAAAGTGGGAAGAAGAAGAAGGAAAAGATCAGCAGGAGCAATCAACAAAGAGAGAATCTACAACAAACTGATCTAGCAGATTTTGAAGATTATTTTAGTCAGTTATAAGATTCTTTCATTCTTTGTACGAATCTATACATTGAAATAGTTGTCGATAAAAAGGTTATTTTATCTACAATGAGTTCAGTTGATCAGTTTATATTTTTCTAAGTTTTGTCAAACACCAAAAAGGAGGGAAATTGTTGGAAACTAAATTTCGGAAGTTTGACAAATTAAGCGTTTAATAGATTGGACCAACTGCTCAAGAAGACTAATAGAAAATGATCTAAAATAAGCAAACTACAGGTTGCCCATAACTGAAGATTAGTACGCAGATTTTCAAAGGCAACTGGACTAGCAAACTGAACTACGCAAACAACTGACTGATCAGTTGGAACTGATCAGTTACTGCAAACAGTTGTGAGCTTATCAGATACATTCTATCAGCTGATCCTTCAGCAGTACACGTCATCAGTTAAGGAAAAGAACGTTCAACTGACAAAAGCTGACTGCAACAAGTAGTGGGATAGCTGCATTTCAGAAAAGCTGCAGTGTACGAACTGTCAGAAGAATTTTGACGTAGCAAACAACGGATATAAAGTTTTAAATCACATTCAATATTACCTTTGGAGGCAAAGCCTATATATAGCAGAGAAGAACAGCTCAGAAACTCTCTAATCTCCGAGTCTGAATCAACCCGATTGTTATACTACTCTTTCAACTGAGTTATTACTCTGCTAAAATCTTTGCTCACACTTATTATATACATTCATAGCATTCAAGGCTATACTTCGAGCTTACAAGCACAAACTGTTATTGTTTTAATACTTGATCTTTAAGAGATCAGTTGTACTAAATTATTTCAGTCCAATCAAGTACTGTAAACTTGTTTGTAACTAAGAGTTTTATTTTGGCATTGTTAAGTCCAAAACTGAAGTAGATCTGTATAACTCTTTGTATCGATCAAAGTCTTTTAGTGAATATCATATCTCTGTGATGGAAGGGGTGACGTAGGAGTGTTTGAAATCTCCGAACATCCATAAAATCTTGTGTCTTATTATTTCAGTTTTATTATATCTATCAGTCAGTTTATTTCCGCACTTTATTGTTAACTGATTGATATCGACTTACAAGATTTTCGAGTAGCAGTTTATCACTAAACTGACTCATCAAAGAAGAAAAGGTTGTGAAAATTGTTATTATTTATTCAACCCCCATTCTAAACACTCTTTCACCTTTACTCGATCCTATCAGATAACAAAAAATAATTCATTTTTATATCTACAATAAAAAGAAGTTAGCTAAATGAAAAGAAATATAGAAAGAATATACAAAATATAAAAAATTTTACTTAACCAAGAATTCATCATCTTCACCTTGACATATTAGATTTAGCTTACCATGAGCTTACTTTTGATCCACACTAAAATCCTCACTCATAGTTGGGAAAGAAAATATATTAAACTTATAACTTTTATACACACAAACTATATTTTACAATGGAATATGATACTTCTCAAGCTATCACAAGGCCTCTATTCATAGACCAAATGAGAAAAAATGCCAAAAATTTCATTATTGTCATGTAGTTGTAATAGTAGTTTTTGTCTCTTCCAATTTCAATTCGTTGGCCTTTCTTTGAATGCTATGTTCCATGACTTTAGTCTCTGAATTTGACTTTGCTTAAAATAGCAAACATGTGGGGAATTGTCTGTTGATAAATTTGGCATTTTGGTTCACCTCATTTAGGTGTAACATAAGGAATATAACCTTGATGATTTTGGTTATTTTGAAAATGTTGTTGTGAAGGTTGTGCATTATTATCATTCCTCCAACTAAAATTAGGATGATTTTTTCATCCAAGATTATATGATTGTGAAAAAGGATCTAATATTGGTTTTTTATAATTGTTAACATAATTTGCTTGTTCATGGAGACATTCTTTAAACGAAGGTAATGTTGGACAATATTTTGTTGAATGATCATATGTATCATATATATGACAAACAATTTCTTGAATACTTTTTAATTGACCACTCTTTTTCATTTCTAAAGACTCAATTTTTCTTGCTAAAGATATAAGTTTAGCTTGAATATCTATATCATCTTTAAGATTATAGATACCACCCCCATTTGTTGAATTATTGATTTTAGTCGTTGATGGTTCTATTGTGCCTATATTATCCCAATTTTGAGCATTTTCTGCTAATGAATCCAAATACTCCATAGCTTCATTTGGATTTTTATCTTCAAAAGTTTCATTATACATGAATTCTATCATTTGCCTATCTTTAGGTATTAGACCTTCATAAAAGTGAGAAACTATTCTCCATGTTTCAAAATCATGATGTGGGCATGTATTAAGTAATTCTTTATATATATCCCAACATTGATAAAATGTTTCTCCTTGTTTTTGAGAAAATGTTATAATTTGTCTTTTAAAATAGTTTTTCTATGGGAAGGAAAAAACTTTTTGAGAAATTGTTGTTGCATTTCTTCTCATGATCTTATTGAACTTGATCTTAAATTTTGTAGCCATGTTTTAGCATTATATTTTAAAGAACAAGGGAAAAGCTTTAATCGAACTATATACATGCTACAATTTTGATCATTATAAGTGTTACAAACTTCCTCAAATTCCTCATATTAGGAAGCATTGTCATTATTTAAATAAAAATAAATATTCTTGTCTTTGTCGTCCCCGGTCTCCTTTCCTCTGCCTATTATCGAATATTCGAGTAAAATCCTTAAATTTCATGTAATCATTTCATATTATCATTTAATAGTCCAATCATGCATTTAATCATTTAATAAATATCATGAAACCATTTAAAATCGATTAAATAAAAAAATTAAGCAAATAAAATAAGTTGCATGCATGTGGTTTACGTATGTTGATTTTTCGGAAGTTACAATTTTCCCCCTTTTAAATAGAATTTCGTCCTCAAAATTTTCCTTGTCTTGATGATGCAAAGCTTAGCTTCTCTTACCTACCTCTAACTTAAATCTTACTCTTCAATTCGATCCTCACAATCTTGAAAATCGTACTACTGACCCAAAAATTTCCTAATGTCTACTCCTAAATCCAGCTCAAGTAGAACATGCAGCCTATTCTCTTCTAAGTTCTTCATTATCCCCATCAATTCCTATAACCCAATTCAACATTTCATACAATAAAAGCATCGAAAAATGTTAAACAGCTAGGTTACCTAGAAATCAGTGTAGTGTCGGCTCTGCCTCTATCTCCCCAGTTTGCATCATATAGACTCTTCCAGTCGTGGGTTTCCTAGGCTTTGTGCAATCCCCAGCCTTATGTCCCAATTCTCCGTACTTGAAGCACTTGTAGGTGCCCCACAAGCACTTACCAGAATGTGGACGATTGCACTCCTTGCACAGTGGTTTGTTATCTACCTTTAGAACGTTCCCATTTGGTGGTTGCCCTTGTGGTTTTGGTGGTTCTGGTTGCTTAGGTGGTCCCACATAAGGCTTCTTATTACTCTGACTAACTTGCTGAGCACGGTTCCTCTTTCGCTGCATCTCCCAATCAATGTCTTTGAGTGACTGCTCGGCTCTAAAAAATTTGGCAACGGCAGTAGTATAATCAGTAGGATCGCCGAGCATCACATCACGACGGATAGTCGGCCTCAAACCATCTAGAAAGTGTCATAATTTTTCAGCAGCATCATTAGCAATCAAGGGCACAAAGTGACAGCCCCTATCAAACTTCTGCACAAACTCGGCAACAGACCAATCCCCCTGACGGAGACTCATGAACTCTCTCTTAAGCCTAGAACGGATATCGGATGTGAATTACTTGTCATAGAACACCCTCTTGAACTCCTCCCATGTCAATGTCGCTATGTTCACTTCTCGCTCCGCTCCCTCCCACCATAAAGAAGCGTCGCCCTTCATCAGATAGGTAGTGCAACGAACTCGATCAACGTCCGCCATATCCATATAACGAAAGATAACCTCCAAAGATCGAATACATCCCTCAGCAACGAATGGATCAGTAGTGGCATGAAAATCCTCGGGGTGCATCTTCCTAAAACGCTCATACGCAGCCTCTGGTCTAACCCTCGCACCATTTCCTACGTGTTCCTCGACAAAACGGTCCATACCGGCTAGTACACAGGCACTAGCATCTTGATTAGGTGGAGGCTATGGAATCTCCTCCTCATGTCTATCCTCACCATTCCTACGCAAAATCCTGTGTACTAGCATCTTGATTAGGTGGAGCCTATGGAATCTCCTCCTCATGTCTAGCCTCACCATTCCTACGCAAAATCCTTAACATTTTACATGGCAACATGCAATATGCAACTAACATTAATATCATGTATCATGAAAGCATTTTAAAATAATTTTAGCATATAAAATATAAAGCAGTAAAAACTCACATATTTTAGGTGTGACTTCTTGAGCTTCTCGGAGTGACAGTACACAACCCTTTAAGGAACCTTGGCTTTGATACCAACTGAAACAACCTCGATTTTTTTTTAAAATTATAAACTCAAAAATACTAATTAAAATAACTTAACATTTTCATAAATCATAATAATTTAACATTTAAATCTCAAGTTTATAAAAATATCCCTAAATCATCGATTAACCAAAAATCCTACGTCGACCTTTAAAAAGATCAACTAACATAAAATTAAAGCATAAAAAATATCTCTAATAACATTATTAACATATATATTTTAAATCTTATATCTAACAATTTAGCGCAGAAATATAAAGGTCCCTCGGGAGTGTACTGCTGCACTCGATTCACTCAATCGTCAACGCCTCCCATAAAATCATCAAATCCAGCATCATACAAACCTAGTGAGTCTAATGACTCAGCACGTTCTAAACATTAGTAGAAAATAATACATATATAATCACATGCATTTAAAAATCATACTTTTATTTAAAATAGCTTTTGAACAATAATAAACCATTTAAAATCATTTAAAAATCAATTAAGCATCAACAAATCATTTAGAAAGCTTTTAAGCATAAATCATATATCATAAATCATTTTAATCATAAAGCTTTCAATCATTTCTCATTTTAGGTGAAGTTTGATCTTTGAAAGTAACTAGCATTTATCCTTTGGTCGACTGATCAGTCTTCAGCTCCACATGGTCTTAGGGGGTGGGCACTAGGCTCCACCGTGGAAATATGATCGTCGGGGCTCTCTCGGGGGCCTTCTCCCATAGGCGGGCTCCCTCTGTGGCCTTTTCCCATTAATGGGCTCCCTCTGGACCTGCTCCCATAAATGGGCTCCCTCTGGGGCTTTTTCCCCTCACGACATCCCCACAAAATCATATATCATTTGTCACAGTTAATTCACATCCCTCAAAATATTTTTCATTTTCTTTTAAAAGCATAAAATATCATAACTTTTCAAAAATAACATTTTTTAACGGTATAAATTGTACAGCTTTACCATAAATCATAATATATTATAATTTCATTAAACGATCATTTTAAATCATAAATTATCATTTAACATGCGTCATGATCTTTCGGGACGCTGCCAAGCTTTTACGTATTTTCTAAGTGTAAAATTATTGTTTTGCTCCTAGACGTAAAAATTCTCGATTTTATCTTTTTCTTGCTTTTAATGACATGAGTTTATCTCAAATAATTATTTAAGTTAAATATAATTTTCATAATTTTATTCAGCTTAATTCTAGGCTTCTAAATTAATTCTTTAATTAACTATTCGAGAGGCGATTAAATTCCGGATAAATTCAAAACTCATTATTTTGATCCCAAACTTTAAACATAATCTTTTTATTACATAATCTACCTTTGTGAGCCATGAACCACACCCGTGGACCCATGGTTCCAATTTTAGTTCATTAATTCTCGAAATTGACCTTTATGTGAACAACCCGAGCCATCTTCTTATTTACTCAAGCCATGGTCGAGCCACCTCGAGCCAAACCCAAGACAAACCATCTAGGAACTCTACTGACCAAGCCCAGCCCATAGAACCAGATCCTAGCTCGCTCAAACACTCCTGGAACCTGACCCATAGTTGCGCATGGTTGGCTACCCACGCTCATAGAATCCTAGTGACACTAGGACTCTTCCAACCGAGCCACCACCGAGCCACCTGACCTTAACCATCCTTGGGCCAAGACCCAACCAAGCCCAGCCCAGACCCTTGAACCCAAGCACGAAGCGCTGCAAGCTTGCTACCCGAAGATGCAAGGCTGCGCGCAGGTGCTCTCTCGCGCTTCCTCGAGCCATTGCCGAACCCAGCCACACCCCTGAGCCCAGCCCTTCCTAACCCTCCCTGTACCATCCTCAGGCACCCTCTAGACCTTCCTGAACCACGCCTGGACCCACGCACCAGCCTATAAGCTTGAACCAGTTGCACGCCTCTTTCTTCCTTAAGCGGGGCTCGCGCGTTCCCTTCTTCCCTACGTACAGCAGTGCCCTGCCGCCCTAGGACTCTTCCTAGCCCCTCAACACAACCCTAGCCAAGACCCTACAAGCCCTGGCCGAGCCCCAACACCCCATGCAAGCTAGCCGACCACTTACCCAAGTATAAGGCCAAAACCCCAACAAGAAATCCCATGCAAGAACCCTTCTGCCACTTACGAATTTCCAGACTTGTTTTCTTTTAATTTTATTCAATTTAATCATATTTCATTCATAGTTCATCTTATATTGGCAGCGTGTCCGTTGGATTCATAACATATTTCATATAAACGGAAAACATCGTATTTTTTGAAAATAAACGTTCTATTGTAAAAATATTCAAACACCAATTTTTTCATACATCAACAATTAAATCATGCATAATATGATTTTTATGATGTTTAAAAGGGTTTAGAAAACGTTTCTTTGCTTTTATAACGCTCGAATAGACGATCGTTGGCGATGGTGCGACGTTGGATGACCGGACGACGAAGAACCCTTGATTTTCTTCCTTCCAGTATTTCGAAAATTGTATGTGTGTGTAAGGTGTGATTTCGGCTTCTTGGAAGTGTTTATGGGGTGAATAAACACTAGGTTTAGTTATTTATAGATTTAATTGCATGATAATGGGCTTTGGTTTTGGACCTTGCAAGTTTAAGGGCAAATGGGCATACTTTAAATAATTAAATTGGGTTCAATAACACTTATTTAATTAAAACATAAAAGTTTATAATTAGTTTCCCAAAAATAATATTTTTGATCTTTTAAAACTCCTTGTTTGCCCAAAACCGGCTTCAGGAAAAATCGAGCTCGATTCGTAAAATAATTCGAACTCTAACATTTTTAAGAAAATTAAATCATTTTTAATCATATTAAGAAGTCTTGCCATTATTTTTTTAAAAAAATATTCTTGTCTTGATCGTCCACGGTCTCCTTTCCCGTGCCTATTATCGAATATTCGGGTAAAATCCTTAAATTTCATGTAATCATGTCATATTATCATTTAATCATGCAATCATACATTTAATCATTTAATAAATATCATGCAAGCATTTAAAATCTATTAAATAAAACAATTAAGCAATTAAAATAACTTGCATGCATTTGGTTTACGTAGGTTGGTTTTTCGTACGTTACATACATGCTCGATCTCAATTCAAGCTTTTATCATCAAGCTCGAGCTCGAATTGTCTTGAAATTGTTAAGCTCGCAAAAAGTTTGAGCTCGGCTCGTTAAAAGCTCGTTTATCATGTTAATCAAGCTGAGCTCGAGCTTGATACATTAATAGCTCGTTTATCATGTTTAACAAGCATCGCTCAAGCTCTTAAAACTTACAATTAAGCTCGAGTTTGAGCTTGGTAAAGATTAAATATATCTACAAACTAATTTTAAATCACACATAAAAGTGAAAATTTTATCAGTACTAATATTTTTATTTGTCAACTGAACAAATGAGTCAAGCTCGAGCTTACGAGCCACCTAAACGAGCCGAGCTCGAGCTCGCGAGCCTATTAACGAACATGTTTGCAAGCTCACGAGCCGAATATCCTTAGGCTTGAGCTTGGTTTGATTAAATCGAGTTCGAAATCGAGCTTAAAATTGGCTTGATATGATTAATAAACGAACTCAAACGAGTTTTTTATAAGCACAGCTCTGAATAGCTCGCGAACGGTTTTGTTCGTTTACAACCCTACTGATAAAGTCAGTGTCACAATTAGATAAAAACATTAAAATATTATTAAAATAAAAATTTTGTGTATATAAGAGTCAATAAAGTTTGAGTCACAAGTTGTATTGCTCAGCACTTACGCTAACACTTAGTGGGGTGTATTCAATTCAGAGATTTGATGACTTTTAATGACTTTTTCAAATGATAGACTTTTATGGATTTGATAGATTTTTATTAAGTTTTACAGAATCTCAAGATTTATAAATAGATTTATGTGGATTTATGTAGACTTGTTTGCAAGACTTTTATAGACTTTTGTGAATTTTTTTTATAAAATTTTATAAATTTTGTTATAAAATATTATTTTTTATTAATTTCTTTGAATCAATAATTAATTGTATATAACATATTCAGTTTGAAATAATTTTTCAATATTTATATTAATAAATAAATTTACTTATTTAAAAGTTAAATCATTTAATCCTTACATGTGTATATATATATATGTGGGTTTGTGTGCATGTCTGTAAATTTTTTAAAATACACCAATTGATTAATCTGTAACCTTGTTTTGAATTGATAATATAAATGCGAAAAGAATATTATTTAGCATTGTATGGATATAATTTCCTAGATATTAAAATAAAAAATTATTAAATGAACAATCACCCAAAAATTAAAATTTTGAAAAGGAAAGATGAAAAATATATATAGAGATACTCTTTAAAAATTTGAGAGAGTGATAGAGATAGATGAGATGAGAGAAGATAAGAAGAGAGTTGATGTGAAAAAACAGAGAGAAATAAATAGCTTGTGTATGAGTTAGAAGTTTTAAAAATCCATCCAAATCTTTAGGTTGAACTAAGTACAATTTTTGACAATTTATAGTTGTACTTTAGGCTTTAATGTTTGTATGTTAATGAATTTTATGAAGTTATTAAAAGTCTATTAAAAATTTAAATACATATAGACTTTTATAAAGTTTTTAAAAGTCAATATTGAATATCACTCGACTTTTTAAAACTCTATGAAAGTCTATTTTGAATACTACTAGACTTCTATAGAGTATGTAAAAGTCTCAATTGAATACGTCTAGACTTTTAAAATCTACAAAAGTCATTAAAAGTCAATAAATCTACTACATTGAATACACCCCCTTAATTCTCGTCCAACCCTTCCCCCTTCTAATTTCCGGTCCATTGCCGTCGAAAAAGGGCATCTGATACTAACATAGGTCCTATTGCATCGATTTTTGGCTTTAATCAAAATATTTGAGCAAGAATTCACGAAAAATGGATCCTAAATGGGCAAAATCGATTTTTCGTTGTTTTTGTGGAGTTTTCAGCTATCTTCCAAAACCTTTGCCTGGGTTTTTTAGGCTTCCGATTATTAGAAATTTTGCTTGCTCGATTTATCTTCGATTATTGAGTTTTGAAGCTCAATTCCAACTTGTATTGGTCGATTTGCGGGATGCCACGAATGAGAATTCTACCAATTCGATTTTCAACTAATATACCACACCAATATTTTTTTAGTTTTTTTTTTTATTATAGTTTCTGAAATTGTGTGACTTTGACGTAAAATTCGACAACTCTAAATTATTTTGAATATTTAATTACGATTATTTGAGTTACGGTAAATTTGGACCACCTCTTCATAACAAGATGAAAGAATAGTTTTTAGCAGATTCTATGATCATTTACGTTTAACAAAAGTTGGTTGAAAAAATTGATAACAATATAAATAATTAATGAGTTTGATTTATAAAGAAACGAATATCAAAACGTCAATATTTTTTTTGGTCATTGATGAATGTATTGAAAATTAAATACTTTCCTTCTATTTTATAAATTTGAATTAATTTATTTATTGTATCGGAGTTAATCGCGAGTATTTTTGAATCCTGTCTGGTCACGTCCAACCCAATTCTTGAATGTTACGTTAATTATTACTCCTTTCCCGTTGTACGATATTGGATTATATGAAGTGGTTGGACAACTCAACCAGCTAATTTGCTCTCAAATTCCAACTCAAAATAATGATATAATATACCACAAAAAAAAAAGAAAAAAAAGATCGAACATCCCTTAAATTATACAATCAATGGATTTAATTAATTTTCCTGCAATTGGCATGTGGGCAATTTTTCTTGGTCGAGAAAAATGTCTTCAATTTCAACTGCAAATGATGCAAACTCGCATTGAAACGTGGAGTTGGCATACACAAGTTAAAACGTTTTTTTATATGATGAATAATAATTTATTACCATCGTACACTTTACCTAACCAATGTTACACCATTGGTTTAATTCTAGAGTTAAATAATTCTTTATTTAATGATTTAAGTTACAATTTTTTTTTTGAAAATATAGCTTTTATTTTTTTTAAAAAAAATAATCAGAGGACAAATTTTGATTCTTGTAAATCAAGTAGTTTAGATCATATAAATTAAGTTTTTGGCAAAAATTTGTGTGAGACGGTCTCACGGGTCGTATTTTGTGAGACGGATCTCTTATTTGGGTCATCCATGAAAAAGTATTACTTTTTATACTAAGATTATTATTTTTTATTATGAATATCGATAGGATTGACCGGTCTCACAGATAAAGATTCGTGAGACCGTCTCACAAGAGACCTACTTTAAGATTTCTATGTCGACCCAAAGATATTAAAATTTAAAATTAATTTTCGTACTTGGTTTCGGTTTCAATTAAAACTAATTAAAACTGGTTATACCAAGGATTCAACTAATCTTTCACGTTTTTTTTCTAAAGAAATTAGTTTTTATCCTAACGCGTGCTAAATTAATGCAAAATCGATTAACTTTGAGTTAATGGCCCAAATTGCATTGAGATTTGATTACAAAATATATTATTATTATTGCATGTGACGCCCACATCTATTATGCTAATCCCCACAGCTGGGAACCAGCTCATTAATCTTTGATTTGTGTAATCATAGTTTGACCATTTCATATAAATCCTTCCCTTTCCATCATATTAGAAAAAGTATTCTGACCGGCAAAACATCTTCGAGCCGGACGGCTCGATAGACCAACCCTTGTATTTTGACAATATCTCTCAGATCAATTATTGTAATGGAACGATTCACCATACGATGAAAATATAAGACAATGATCTACAAAACAACCTGAAATGTTGAACTTTGAATCGAAGCTTAAGAAGCTGATAACTCACTATGAAGTTGCTAGTTCTGCACAAGTTATAAAAAGAGTTCAAGTGTGTACATAGTAGAGTATTTTGAATATATCTATCTCTCATACAAAACTGAAATTGACTGATTTATGATTATATGAAAAGTTAAGAAAAAGGATTACAGTTTTCATGTTTACTACTTTGCTCAGAAATCAACGAATCAAGAGCTATATTCACCGGATCAAACCACGTTGTACTAAACCGTTTTACTCATTTAACCGTTTTGCTAATCCGACCGATTTATTCATTCAGCCTTTTATCCTAGCACCAGACCGCATTAGTAACCTTCCAGAAAGTCAAATATGACCGTTGCAATGTTAGAAACAGTACATAATATTTTTCAATGGTCATATTTATGTATCTAATGAATATATCACTATTGGAGGTTATATAGACAATATCTTGAAGATCAAATACAAGATTTTGAAGGGAATTCAAAGTGTGAGCAATCTATATGAACAAATTAGCTAAATTAAGAGCAAGGCCAAGAAGGGAGTCTACATATCTATATTAGCTTAGTGAGAGCTTTTTCTCCGTGGGTGAGGATACATTTAAGATTATATACACGGTAATGAATTAATTTTTTCTCACACACAATCACTCACATGTACAAGAGAGATGGACTTCAATTTTAGTTGAGTGATGGTCTTCACACAACGACATTAAAGATTGTGTTTTCAGTCTTGACATAAAATATGTTAAACATTAAGTATTGTGAGGTTGCAACCTACAATCGAGAGTATCTTTTGAATTTTGATTAGGCAAGGGATAATTCTTAAGTCGAAATGGGTTTGTACAAATCGCTGTACAATTAAAGTATTATAGTGAATCACTCTTTAAACTAAATTAATTTTGATTTTTTTGTTATAAATATTTTTTTTTTAAAAAAATATCTTTTTTATCACAATCATTTGATCCAAAAAAATTAGATTTCTAAAACAGGAAAATCTAAAAAAAAAACCAAGAAAATGACAAAAGTGCATAGTCATTTCAGCAAAATAAAACAAAAAAAATAAAGCACATTTGGCAGCAATTTCCTCCGTTTCTCTCCTCTGCTCCTCTTCTATCCACTTCCATACAATTCCCACACGCACCGCAAATTGCAGTTTCACAAGCAGCAGCAAGAGTTGCTCATTGATAGAGGAAGGTATGGGAGGGGTGACATCATCAATGGCTGCGAAGCTAGCGTTTTTCCCTCCTACTCCTCCGAGCTACAAAGTGGTCACGGATGATACCACTGGGCTCCTGCTGCTGCACCCGTTCCCGCACCGGGAAAACGTCGACGTTTTGAAGCTGCCGACGCGGCGGGGGACTGATATCGTGGCGATGTACGTGCGGTACCCCATGGCTACTTTGACGGTACTGTACTCGCACGGCAACGCGGCGGATGTCGGGCAGATGTACGAGCTTTTCGTCGAGCTCAGCGTTCATCTCAGAGCTAATCTCCTTGGGTGATTCTTGATTTCAGCTGATATTTTATAATTGTTTTTTTTTAATAATGTCAGCTTTATTCTTTTATGAACTTTGATTTTTTTTTTTGGCATTTTGTTTAATATTTTTTGGATGCGATTATTTCGAACTTTGTGCCATTTAATCCACATGTTGGATTAACAATTTCATGTGAAGATTGTGATAACCGAAAAATTAAGTCTTTACAGATTTTAATTACGTGAAATTTGTTGAGTTTACTCGCTCAGATCGTCAGTTTATTTTATGCCATTCATTAATTTTAGGATAACTTTGTTTGGTTAAGATGTGGCATTCGGTATTTGTGGAAATCCGGTTAGGTGTGAAGAGCATTTGGTAAATGATGATTCTTGGAACGGTTAGGACGGTTCTGGTGGATTTAAAATATATATTTGAATTGTGCCGTGCGAGTTGATGCTGTTGGTGAATATATTTGGAATTCATTTTGGGAATGGAGAATCAAGGCAAGAGTTGAATTTTTTGACTTTAGAACCTTATTGCCCCATGCAGGTGCGAGAACTTGAAACTAGTAACAACTAACAAGTCTCACGAACCACAGAAATGTTTACAACACTAGTATATTTCTGTAGAACTCTTGTACTTGGCTCCAATCTCGAATTCTAAGGGTTGAACTCTTAAAAATTCCAAAAAAAAATTTTATGGGTTGCGCGTTTATTTATACATTTCCAAGAATTATGGACCAAAAAGTCACGACTTTTCATGTAGCGTCTTTACCCTGGCCAATACTAAACAGACTAATAAGCATGCATAATTAAATTTAATAATAACAATTAAACAGCGGAAATCAAATAATTTAATTATCTTATAACCCAAATGAAAATAGAACAATTATCTCAGTCTTAATTGTTAATACAACCAAATCGAAATCACAATCATGCACGAGAATATGAGAAACCAAATAAAACTTCAACCGAATCACTACTGAAAACCCAACTGTTCTAGTCACTGCCCTGGCTGTCTAAACCGTCCAACCTAAGATCTGCCCGATGGAATAAGGTGTTCAAGATGAAAACAAGAACGTGAGCGACAATCGCCTAATACGAGAATGTACGAATATACAAACTGTTATGATGCATGTGAAATGCAATATGCACGGATAACAAGGATCAAGTTAAGAATCTCGTGCTCAGTCTAGAGGCGCTTGAGTGTGTAGTCTCTGATAACCCCTAGGCATGTTTTGGCCTCTCACACTCATCATCATAAGACGTGAACCTACAATGTCCATGGTCATCAGAGCTTGCGGGTCTTGTCGGACACTATAGCTCTCGAATCCAACCGTCCACAATACATAAAAGGGCTGAGCGGCCCCAACAAACGAGGTATATCTCAAATGATATTAGGTCCAACGTGTCATGCATATAATGTGAAAGAAGTAAAACATGTATCATGCAACCGTTAAATATGCAACATTTAAATGTGTATACTACGGTTGGACATCTCAGTCAGCATCACGTACCTCACTAAAACAATATGACAAAAAGTTTACTCGTCCGAAATTAGACAAAACCAACATACTGAAATCACCATCAAGCAAGATCCAAATCACTAAATATGCTTCAAAGTTCTTCCAATTAATCCTTAAATCTTTATTTAAGACTTTAGGATTATATCTGCGTCCGTCGTCAGCTTGCTGATGACGTCTCGATCGGCGTGTCCCGGTTCACCGACTTCTTCTCGAGTCGACACTAGCTCTGAAGCTTCCCAACACTAAACTGTCATAAAAATTGACTAGAAAACCTAATGTATATAACTAGAACTCAAGAGAGAAACTGAGGAAAAGTGGTGTAGGAAACAAATGAAACCAGCTTCCATTTATAGGCTGCATCCAGACTAGTTCAGAAGATTCGAACTCAATCTTTTGTTCTACTTGTTATAATCGCATTCGTCTAGTTGGATTTCTCGAAATGACCTAATCTGAACTAGATTAGGTGGTCAATTTTAAATTTAATGGCTCCAAACATGTTAATCTTCAATTAATCAATTCCTTAATAATATGTAATTAACTACTCTTTAATCATGTCTTAATTAGTACTTATTCAAATGAGAGTTCGGGTCATTACATTTCACTTTAGAGTCGCGAGTCCAAAGCTGGAGTTGTGAGCACCAGCACCATACCTTCTTTTGCAAGGTTTGCCTTGGCGACGCGGCAGCCACTTTATGACATCATGGCTGGACGTGAAGTCCGAGGATGAAGATTCTGTTGGGTGAGTTCGGGAAAAATATAATTTTGTGTAATAACGATTAAACATGGATATGCATTATTTAAATATAGATCATAATATAACAAGAGATAGAGCACGATGTCGTAGGAAAATTCATATAGCCGACCCCACTTAGTCCGATAAAGGCTTGTGTGTTGTATTTTATTCAAGTTTAAGATGGATAGCCACTATTGATAGCTTAATAAATGGTTAACAAGATCATTATTTTTTTGGTTATTCCTGTCCGATGAGTTGGCTCTCAATAAATAATCAGGTTCATTATGTTGTCTAACATGTTTGAGTGGTATGTAACTGTGGGTTCTACATCATTGCCTAGTCGCAGATGCTTCCGCTAACTATGTTCACTGAGAGAGAATCTTTGAACCTTTCAAGGATAACTTGTTTTGTTGTACTCGTAATAGGGGCGTCGTGAAGTTGGACAACTTAGGATGTCCGTATTTGACACTGATTTAAATTTTGTGCTAAGAGGTCTTCGTTTAGGCCCCTATCATCTCTTCAGTTTCATTAATAAACGGGTCGGGTTTCAGCTAACTACCCACCATGGCATTTGTGTATTGGGAAAAAGAATGAAATTGAATTGGAATCCTTCAGTGGGGAAAAAGTGCAATGAAATTGAATTTGGTGACTACGAATCATGGAGGGGACTATTGGTTTGTATCAATTGTGCATTTCTCCATATCATTTCTTGTAGCATATATTAGATAATGATTATAAAAATTGATGTCAATCCATTGGTTTATGGATCCATGCAAGTAAAACTCTACTCAATGAGATACACTCTGAACAATTTCGATTTTTCTTTGTTTTACGGAATGATTAGGTTAAGTCACAAGAATACATTTTTAAAGATTTTGAATTTTTTTCCAATTTTCTTTTCGACTCAATGTGGGATCAAGTGGTGGCTATAGTTGGTCCTTTTTTATTAACGTAGAAAATTGTGAAATTATGGCAGTAGACTAAAAGCTCATAGTTTTCAAAGTATTTACAAGAAGTTATTCGAGTATGATAACATCGATGAGAAATTTTTGAGTAATAATTAGTAGATTTATCGTTTATCTAAAGGTTATTTTGTTCTCCAACAATAAACATATCATTATGGAGCGAATACTTGAAAATTAATTTTTTTTTACTTTCTATAGTGCTACTGTTGCAAATATTTTCCAATAATGCCAACTCAAATCAATTTGCTGGAGTAACAGTTACTTATTTAGAGATTGCACTGGAAATTTTGAAAAATTACTTTATCTCCACATGTATTTAAAAAAATACCCCCTTTGTTGAATTAGTATAATGCAATGGGTTGCATTACGTGTTTTTAATAAACGGAGGTCATTTTTTAAAATAAATGTGGTGGGAAGGTTAAAAATTTAAATGCCCCAGATTGCACAGATGATAAAATCATATTTAAAATCTTAGAACTTCTACGTGATATTTTTATTAGGAGCATTCTGCTTTGATTTGACGGATCCAGAACGTTGTGATCTAGGTTCCAGTTTAATCCAAAATATGCCCAACAATGGCTAAGTGATGAGGGGGAAAGACATATTAATCAATGCTTGATTACAGGATTTCTCTATCTGTTATGTTAATGTGTTGCTTTCTATTGAGCTTCTAAGTTAAATATCTTATGTACATCATCATGTCTTCAGATATGACTACTCAGGTTATGGCCAGTCATCTGGAAAGGTATCTGCTGATGAATTTTATTGAGAAGATTTATTTCCTTCCTATCGTTACTAAACGATTGGATGGCTTAGAGCATCTCTTGAAGTTGACATATATTGCCATATTACAGCCAAGTGAGCATAATACTTATGCGGATATTGAAGCTGCATACAAGTGTCTTCAAGAAAACTATGGGACCAAGCAAGAGGACATTATACTCTATGGACAATCGGTTGGGAGTGGTCCTACCGTAGATCTAGCCTCTCGTTTGCCACAAATAAGGGCTGTTGTCTTGCATAGTCCTATTCTATCAGGCTTAAGAGTCATGTATCCGGTGAAGCGCACATACTGGTTTGACATCTATAAGGTATATTCTCAATCTCATTTGAACCAAGTATATTTAATCAAACGGACATGTATTCCTGGCGTTGATTGTTATCTTATTCTAAGCTCGTCCATCTACAATGTTTCCTCATCTCTTTATGTAAACATGATCTGCATTTTATGTGATGCAGAACATTGACAAAATCCCCTTGGTGAAGTGTCCGGTGCTGGTTATTCATGTAAGCATACATTTTGGTGGAATTTTCATTATGTAGTAGTGCATTCGTGGTATGAAGCAATCACTTGCATTTTTAATCTGCTTTATCCCTTAGTGGCCTTTTGGGTTTGTCCGTGAGTATTTGGTGTACAAATTTAAAAATATCGGTCTTGTGTTCCTGCATTGGTTTCTTCCTGAACAGTTTCGCCAGCTGATTATGTATTGGTAAAACTGCTGATTCAGTGAGTGCTCATATAAGTTTTCACATGGTTAGATTCACAAGCACCATATGCCACTGAATAATATATGTGAAATGTCCTCGTTAACATGTTCTGGGGACAGAAAACCTGTCAGTTTTGTTGATTTTTACTCGGTGTTGCTAAGGCAATCATAACGGGGAGGTTGGGAAGATAAAGGCCTCATGAGAGCCCAATCACTATTCTTGAAAATTGTATTAGAACACCTTTGAAGTCATCTGATGTCTGGATTCTACAAGGATCATTAGCCAACTTCAACCTCCAGTAAACTGACTAATGCCCAACCACTATCAAATGCTACTGTTTTTTCATCCATGTCTTATAATAGATTGATATGTCGTTAATTTTTGTGTTCATATCATATCTATAGTGTGAAAAACGGTTTAGTTCAACCAACCTCAGGGTAGATCCGTTGGTAGCCATTGTTTCCGAAAAATAAATTTGTATGGGGTAAAGCAAGAACCCCGTGTATTTGGACCAATGATAACCATTGAGTATGCAGTTAAGGTAATATCCCCGTGGTCTTGGGATATTAATTAATTCAGTTTGGACCAGCTTTATTTCTTAGCTTCTAAATATCAAATGCATATTTACCTTCGAGTGCTTCATCAGTCATTGTACCTTCCAGGAGCAGGGAATTCATAGGAGTTATATTTTTGTTGGTTAGAGTGTACTCTACAGTCTGCACGCACACACCCTTTTACTGGGCTCGTTTGAATCAATATCATCTCCTGGTTCTTATGCAGGGCACAGCTGATGATGTCGTTGACTGTTCTCACGGTAAACAACTTTACGAACTATGCCAAGAGAAGTACGAGCCATTATGGATCAAGGGAGGAAACCACTGCGATTTAGAACTCTATCCCGAGTATATTAAGCACCTAAAAAAATTTGTACATGCAGTCGAAAAGCCTTCTGCAATACATGCATCAAGGAAAAGTGTAGACCGACCTGAACATTCCAGGAGAAGTATAGAGTATATTGAAGCTCCAAGGAAGAGCACAGACTGGAGAGAGAAACCCAGGCGTAGCACTGATAGGCCTGAAAAACTCAAAACCTACGAATACAAATTTCATAAAGACGACAAGCTTTCCAAGTTGAAAGCATCTCTTGATCAAATGGAAAGATCTCGGAGGAGTGTGGAGTATAATGAGAAGTCCCGAAGGAGCATTGACATTCACTTAGAGAAAGCGCGGAAAAGCATTGATTGGTTGGATAGATTACGAACTTCATGAAGGGAAGGAAGCGATAAAGAGGAGTGTATTACGTTAAATTATGGGTTTCAGGGGTGTTGCACATTTACTTGCCCTTCTGGATCAGCGTAGGCCTCCATTGAAAAGGTTTCATTTTTCTTTGTTGAGATAAAAGAAATGGTGGGTATAGTTTGATGATATCAATTCATTGCTCTTTGGATAGTGATGGTTACTCTTTTCTCATGGTTGGAGTCATGTCTGTATAAAGGATGTATTTGACATTTGATATTCTATTTTACACATTAACTTTTTGTATCTCCAGAATTTTACTTGGCATATTAATTAAAAGGTAAATATTTTTGGGTTTTTGTAGAGACTAGTATTGGGGCGACTGCTAAATCATATAGAAATATCAGTATCATAAGTGTTTCTGATATAAGTATGGAGCAAAATGAGTCAAGGATAGATTATCTGGTTAGGTACTCTTTGGTTCGTTTAATTATTTATTCACATTTTTATCTAATCTAATATCATGTTTGATGCACCGTATTCTTTATACATCTACCAATCATTTGTTTTACATCAATCAAATCATCAATCATTTATCTCACATCAAGCAAATCATTGAATTTAAATTACAATATTATCTTTAATAAATAATATTATAAATATATTTTTTTTAATATTTTCAAAACGACAAAACGGTAATATCACATTATCTCAAATTTAATCAAATTAATCAATCAAATCAAATATTATATTAACTATCATTTTTATATATTTTATTATTAAAAAATATTATTTATCTTTATATTGTTTGTCTGGTATCACTTACCAAATGATATAAATAGGGAAAAAAACGCAAGCATTGAATATATATGTTGATACAAAGTTCTCTTTTTATCTAGAGCTCTTGTATCTTAATTCTCAACCCCCATTCGTTCTTACGAGGTAAACTAACTCGAATTAGCTACTCTTAACAGTTTCTGAGGTAGAAAACAAAATTATATCTCTTTGTTTGATGTATTATTTCTTTTGCCTTTAGAGAATATGAAAATTGATCTCAACCATGTTTTTAGCAAAATGAAAAAAATTAAGATGTTCAATTTTTTTTTTGTTTAATTAAATATATTTATACTTGTCATATGTAGTTAAAATTTTTAAGATAAGTGCAAAGTATTTTTGCATTTTTTTAAAGAGTAAAAAGCAGGGATGGCAATTTCCTCCGAACCTGTTGGAGGATCTGATACCCGACCCGAATAGAAGAGGGTATGGAGGGATTTTTAGACCCGATTAAATAATTGGGTAATCGAGTATGAGGATTTTCGGGTTCGGGTATGGAGGCGGGTTTGATATAATCCGACCCACACCCGACCCGAATACCCGTTTAAATTAATATATATATATTTATATATATGTATGTATATATGTGTGTATATATATATATGTGTGTGTGTATATATGTATATATATAGTAATTATATTTATTTATATTAAAGATTCATCTTCTCAAATCCAAGTAAATCGGTACTTTTTCTTTTCTGTTCCCTTTCACTTTCACTTTAACGTTTCAAGGTTTTACCACTCTTTTATTTTTCATTCAATTTCTCATCTTCTCCACTGGTAAGTTTATTCCATGTTTGACTTCAAAAATTGAAAAATACTTTATTTCTTGATTATGGTTCTTTGTATTCCTTTTTTTTTTTTTTTCATATTTCTCAATTTATTTTAGGGTTTTTTTAACCAATTAATTTTGGAAGTTTGGAATGTACGAAACTTTGTTTTTTTATTGGTTATGATTTTGGTTTTTTTTTTTTATTTTTAACTTGGGCTATTTTTAATAATTTTTTTGTAAAGTTTATTTTGCAAATTTTTATCATTAATAATTTTTCTTATTGTTCATTTAAATAATTTTTTAAATATTCATAACTTCATTGAAACAATTTAAATTTGAAAAAATTCAATTGTATATGATAATAGGGTATTTGGGTAGGGTATGTGTATCCGATAATCCGATGGATATGGAGATGAGGATGAAATTCATTACCCGACGGGTATGGGGATGAGTATGGGATGAATTTAATAAATGGGTATGGGGATGGATGTATGAAATCCGACCCATACCCTACCCATTGCCATCCCTAGTAAAAAGTTGATTTAATACTTTCGTTTTTTAGCCAAGAATTTAAAAATTTACTGTTACTAAATCATATAAATTATTACAATTAGATACCGTTAAGTACAAACTACAAGATATTGATTATTTTCACATACTCGTTTCATTTAATATATGACTGAAATTCTACATAATTTGAGTTATACATCATTCCATTTATCGTGACTTTCAATTTAGTATTTTCATGTTATATATTATTTATTAATTAAATCTCATCTCAGAGCCAAATCATAGTGTATTGTTGTAAGTCTCAGTTATTATAATTAAAATTAATTATCAAAATATTTATTAATTTAGATCTTAACAAAAAATAAATAATTTAAAAAGGATCTCGAGCCTTTTAAACAACAAACTCGTGAATGATACGCTGGAAGAGTTTTTAAACGCCACCAATTTGACACTCAAGACAACATCAAGCTCGTGAAAATAGAAAAAATGTCATTTATCTGAGTTTTTCTTTTTATATAGCCCTAAGAACTTGGTCTAGGTCCTAGTGAGGCTCGGAGCTACCAAATATGAAGTTATTTTAAAAGATAAAAATTTGTGTGAGACGTTCTTACGGGTCGTATTTTGTGAGACAGATCTCTTATTTGGGTCATCCATGAAAAATTATTACTTTTTAGGTTAAGAGTATTACTTTTTATTATGAATATCGGTAGGATTGACCCGTATCACAGATAAAGATTTGTGAGACCGTCTCACAAGAGACCTAATCTAAAAATACTATGAAACAATGTTAATTTTTTTTTTAAGTCTCATGTAATTAAAATCCCTAATTTTTTAAGAATATATTTGATTTAACTTATAAGGTTTTTTAAAGAGTTTATAAGGTCTGAATAATGTGATAAAAAAATTTAAAGAGGTTACAAAACTAATCATTTAACTTGTTTCGAATATTGTTAATTGTTTTTTGAAGAGAAAATATTGTTAAATTTGATATGTACTAGAATTGTAAATTTACATTTTAAAAACGAATGAATAATTTGCAATTGAAAATTAGTGTGTCCACGTAAACTTCTTAGTCACCGTGCGGAGTCACAGCACCGTATGCTCGAAGCCTTCCATCTAAATCCAGAGAATCTCTTTTACTTTTTGCAAATTTTTACTTTCTTTTTAAGAATTAATTAATTATCCGCTAATCTATAATGAATGTTTGGAAAAATCCACAAAAGTAATCTCTGAACGATTCGACGATCAACAAAAGCGACGCCAAAATGTAAGTTTCCGAACAAGTAGTTGAGGAGCGATTGCACGATTTCAGTTTTTCTCGGTATTGTTGATCCTCGTGGGTTTTGGGGTTTCTGGGTCTGATTCTTTCTCCTCAATTTTATCGTACTGTTGATGATCCTTTTTCTTGTTTCTGTTTCTGCTCTAACAGGGTGCAAGAAGAAATAGCAGTGGAAGCAATAAAACATGCTTTACGAGCTCTTAAGAAGCGGCATTTACTCGAAGAAGGCGCTCACTCCCCTGCTTTCAGCGCTCTCTCTCGCCCGATTCTTTCACAGGTTGTGTTCTTGATTACAATTGAGATTAAGTATGTGTTCTTTGCATATTTGAATGAAATAGGGGTGGGTCCTTTATTTTTTCTGTCAGTGTTTTAGAAATATTCAAAGTTGGATAACTTTTCCAAGCTTCTTGCGATTAAATTTTTCAACCCATCATAATGAATTTTTTTGATGTTCTGTATTTTCTTGGCTTCTAAATTTCGTTGTGGTTGCATTGTGAAGGGAACAGGAAGGAAGAACATGTTTATTTACATGTATATGTACTCTAGTCCTCGTAAATGAGTTTGAGCTGAATTTTTTTGATGTTGTAATTTAAGGGATCGGAGTGGAAAGAAAAATTTGAAAATCTTCAGGTTGAGATCCACCAATGCTACAAAGTACAATCTCGACTTTCGGAACAACTTGCGATTGAAGTGGCTGATACTAGAGCTTCAAAAGCTTTACTGCAAGAGAGAGAATCCATGATATCTGAATTGCAAAATGAGGTTACTCAGTCAAGGTTTCGATTTCTCATTCGTCCTCCATTTTCTTTCTTGTTTCTGGCCGTAAAAGTATCATAAGTATGAGTTGCTGAGTATATTCAGCGGCTGACTCGGTGAGTGTGAATGCCCCCGGGACAAAAAATTATTCAAATTTACTTATAATTTTTTTGAATATCTAAATTTTTTGCACCCCAAATGTGGCAAATGGTCCCCAAAACTGGCCATCGCCCGAGGCCCCCCACTGCTACCATCCCTGAGTTGTTATTGAATCTATTTCTCAGCTTTAACTCTTTATTGTTTGTAGGAATGAATGCTCTCGTTTAGCTGGTGTGTTAGAAGAGAAGACAAGTGCCTTAGAACTGTTGATATCTGAGCACCAGAATCTTATAGAACAACTCGAAGCAACCACACTAAGAGCTGACAATGCTGAAGCAGAAAATAAGACATTGATCGATCGTTGGCTGGTGGAGAAAATGAAAGATGCTGAACGCATGAATGAGGTATTACAATGTCATTTTCAAGCTTAGATTTATTGTCTTTTGTACTTTATTGAATGGAGTATGATTAACGGCCGACACAAAGAGTGCCATTGGGTTTTATTAGATTTAGTTGGAAGTTTTACCAGCTTTTCAATTAATGGAAAGACAGCCACGTACACAAAATTCCACTGATATCTTTAAAGTAATTTTAATAAGTGCCTATTAAATTTGTTTGGCTCAGTGAATAGCCTTGATGGCAAATATAAAAAACAGTAAGTAAAGTTCAGGATACACTCTCTCAGTAAGCTCAGGATACAATTAATGATGGAATAAAACTGCACGGATGATCCTTAATGATCTGATTGAACGAGCAATTTGTGTTTGAGAATGTGCAGATAGACATGGTAAGCGAGTTGAATGCTTGAAGAGTTTAATGCTCGTAAATGTTTAAAGTGTCAAAGTGTGTCTTGAATACCGATGATTTCATTCTTAAATACTTGATATTCCGATCGTAAATTCTAAAAAAGTGGATGTCATACTCCGCTTGTGTGCATAAATCCAACTTTTACTGGGCTCCTTTCCAAATATAGTACTTGTGCATTTGATATTCTCTGATAAGCACTGCAAATTTGTGAGAAATACTGCAAATTTGCGAGATATATGTTCCAACTACCTCTTTAAAATATCTAGTCCTTTTCACATGTCCAGCAGAGTTTCAGATAAATCAGCTAAATTTCATTTTATCTTGTTTTAGCAGGGTAATACTTCACTGGTGTGTAGCTTAGCTTTTGTAAAACTTTTCAATATTTGCTCATTTGATATTTCAGTTGATATAGTAATCCAGAATGTTGTACAATTATGTCCCCTTATTTACTTAGTCTTTAACAGCTGGGTTTGATTTTTAGCTTATCTGTTCTTAGTTAAGTAAGCAAGGTTCATCCAGCTAGGTCAATATTTTTGTTGTCATCAGAAATTAGTTTGTTCCAACTGCTTGTTTGTTTTGGTAACTATTAAGGTTCATTTTGTGTTGATAACTATTAAGGTTCATTTTTATGCTCTATTGATCAACATACCAGACTTATTTGCTTGTTTCAGTGTTATTTTCCTTCCTACTGATTTTGTCAATTTGCCTGCGTATATTTAATAGCATGCCCTTCTTGCAATCTTATATTAGACGAATGCCATTTATGAAGACATGCTGGATCACATGAAGGGAAACAATATACAACAAATCGCCCGTCAACAAGTGGATGGTGTTGTCCGTCAAAGTGAAGAAGGTGCTGAGTATTATGTTGAGTCGGTGATTCCCACTACATGCAAGCGAAGAATCCCGGCCCACGAAGGTGGTTGCTCCTCGATAGTTTTTGAGTATAATTCTGGTATGTTGGTTAGTGGGGGTCAGGATAAAGCCATCAAAATTTGGGATACAAATACAGGGTTGTTAAGTCGTACGCTTTATGGTTGTCTGGGCTCTGTTCTTGATCTTTCGGTCACCCACGATAACAAAGCTGTCATTGCAGCCAGTAGTGCAAATAACTTGTGTGTTTGGGATGTAAATTCGGGTCGGGTTCGACATACACTCACTGGCCATGTAGACAAGGTCTGTGCCGTGGATGTGAGCCGAGTGTCAAATCGCAATGTCGTGAGTGCTGCTTATGACCGTACGATAAAAGTTTGGGATCTTCAGAAGGGATACTGTGTCAATACTCTAATATTTCATAGCAATTGCAACACCCTTTGTTTTAGCATAGATGGACAAATTATTTGTTCGGGCCACATGGACGGGAATCTCCGACTATGGGATATTCAGACGGGTAAACTTCTGAGTGAGGTTACTGCCCATGCAAATGCTATCACATCTCTGTCATTGTCTAGAAGTGGAAGTACAATCTTGTCCAGTGGAAGAGACAACTTACACAACTTATTTGATATCCGTACTCTTGAAATATTCGCCACTTTGAGAGCAAATGACAATAGAGTGGCATCTAATTGGAGCAGATCTTGTATTAGTCCTGATGATGGTTATGTAGCTGCTGGATCTGCTGATGGATCAGTACATGTTTGGTCGGTAGAAAATGGGAAAATAGCGAGCACTCTAAAGGAGCATACGTTTCCTGTGTTATGCTGTTCATGGAATAATCTTGGGAAACCTTTGGCTACCTCGGATAAGAATGGTGACATATGCATTTGGACTTGATGGTTTTTCCCGAAAATTCGATGTTCGTCTTTACTTTAAGGTATGATGCTTCCTGAAGATTATACATTACTTGACTGTGAATATGGATGATTGGTTTTCGAGATTGTTCATTTTTTGTCCTTCATTAATATTTTAAAGTTTCTAAGATTATTTTTTGAAATTTCTCCAATGAAGAAACCTTGCTTCATTCATTTTCTGGTATACATTATTTTATATGTTATTTTGTTAAAAAAAATATAATAAAAGTTAATTTTATTTTATTTTATTTCATTTAAACTTGTAATAATGCTTAATGATTGCTCTGTTATGTTTTGCAATTTTTTGGAAGTTACTTCTCGAGTAATATTTATCGCCCACATATTGCTTATTTTTTCAGTTCACACTTAAAACTACCATTGTTTATACCATAATTTTGTGAGAAAAATATTCAAGATCCAAATATTACAAGGATATGAAATTGTTGGAGCTAAAAATTTAGTTAGGCCAAAAGTTAATAGAAGTTAATTGAGCCCAAAGCCTGAAAAAAGAATTAAGGGATAAGATACGGTGAGAGAACCCATTTGAAATTCAAAGTGGTTTGAATATATCAAATGATATAAAGATATGAAAAGAGAGTAGAAAATAATGGAAGATCGTGGAACATGGGAATAATGAGAGGAAATCGCACAATCATCTGAAAGAAAAGAAGAGCATCGGCGAAAAGAGAAAAAACACAACACATATCTCGTACAAATTCTTACAACTCTCTTTGAAATCTTTAGTCATGGTTTAAGCAGTTTTCATGTTTTTTATTCTAGATTTAATTAGTTCAAATAATTCTCGGTCAAATTTCAAAATGTTCTTTTATTCTCTGTTAATATTTTGTTAAATTTTGTAAAGATAAATTATGTTGAAAGTTTATCTTTCAAATTTAGTTTTATTTTGTTTAGCATTGTATTTGTTTAAGAAATTATAACGAACAATCAAATTTGTATGCTATGTTTTTAGAAGTTAGATTTTTACTATTTTTTCACTCAAGTTGGTGCTTTTAACACGTGGCATGCTCGTAACATAAAATATTATGCAAATAAAATTGACACGCCCAGTGGGACACCAAATATACCACCAAAAAGGAAAGAAAACATCAATCAAGAGGCCGAGGAGTCTCTACCAAACCAGGAAGATACTCAAGTTCCACCACTAGAACAACATACTGCTGAATAGCCGGTCGGGGAGTCAGGTATTCCAGAGGTGTATGTTTACATTTCAAACCGCTTGGTGAAAGAGTCGACAGCAATGAGGATTGAAGATATATTACAAGTAGTGTCCAAATTCATGTATGTTTGTTTGAAAACAAACACGGGTAAGCTAAGTTAATCCACCCAAGGAGAGCATAATATTGAATACAATGAAAGAGTTCAGGGAGGCAATCAATTCAATGAACTCAACCAAGGAGTGGAAACTTGAAGGTTGGTGATCCTCACCGCCCAAAGTTCACTCTCCCAAATCAGCAGGAAAGAAGATATACATCACTGCAAGAGAGGGACAGAACCTTGGGATGGAGAGTCCAGCCATACTCACGTGCTATTGGAGTGGAGAGCTCAAAACAACCTATCAATCTAGTGTACAATGTGACAAACTCTCTGTACCAACCGGGATTTGTGATGACATGACACATGTGGATTATCAAGGGGTGGATGAGGATTTCCCATGAGGTAATATTGGTTTCAATGCATATTTCCAGACTCGAGGGACACATTATTATCATCATCCATTTCCAGCCCAGAATACCTCGGTGGTTGATCTAGAAATGACATGAGAAATTGTTTAAAAGTTATATGGGCCGACTGATTAATATAAAAAAATGTATATTTATTAAATGTATTGTATAGTATTTTATATTTTAAAGTGTCTTAAATATTTAAGTTCTATAAGTTTTATAATAACTTGTATAAAAAATATATATGTTGTATAATTGTATTATTTTTGTTACTTTTACAGGTTCGGAAAAATAAGAACAATTTTGGATAGAAAAATGAGAATGAGATGATACTTAAACCTGTATAAATTTGATTTCAATGTCCACAATATTAATGAAAAGCTTGAGATAAATTCTTTTAACAATTGAGGTCAAATTGAGCAACAAGTAAAAGTGATATCAATGAAATTATAGTTTTATCAAGCTTGAGTATTTTGACATATGTCAAAATACTTGGTAAAAACATATGAAAATTTATCACAATTCAGAAAACTCAATTATGAACAATATTTGTTTTATACAGAAGAATCAAATCTGTTGGCAAGGTTGTTAAAGATCGAGTGCAATATATAATAAAGACTTGGGTCATTCATGAAGAAAAAATTGCGTCAATTATATATAGAAAATAATATTTTATTTTCTTTTGTTTCACCAAATTGGCTTATAAATAGGAGTGTATTGTGATGAATGAAATCATCCCTCATTTTAGGAACAAAACTTTGAGTTCATAATTTTTTCTGTTTATTACTTCACTTTAGTAAAGTTATCTTGCTAAATATATATTCCAAGTTCTTCATTTTCATCATGAGTAGCTAATCTTCCAAAGTCGAGATGAAAATATAACACTCTTGGTATGATAATAAAGTAATAATCTTTAATTATTTAATCATTATTTATTAGTTATGTTATATTTAGCTTCTTTTATTTAAGCATTTTTATATCCTACTTATAAGTGAAAGTTTTTGATTTATTGATCTTATATGTTATACTAAATTCTTAGTACCACTTAAATATTAGTTTGGTATTATCAACAATTTAAAGTGATTACTTTGATTTACTATATATGAATAGTATCATAATATTGAATTCTTAGTACAATTTAAATGCTAGTTTGATATTACCAACTATTTAAAGTGGTTATCTTGATTAGGGGTGGGAAAAAATATCGAAATACCGAAATACCGAAAAATCGTACCGAAAAAATATCGAACTTATTGAAAAAATCGGTATACCGAAAATTTCGGTACGGAAATTTTCGGTATAGGTATCGGTACAGAATATTTTTTTTTCGGTATTTCGGTATATACCGAAATACCGAAAATAATTTTTTATTATATATACCGAAATACCGAAAATAATTTTTTATTATTATTTTTTTAAAATTTAAGTTCGGTATACCGAAAAAAATGTCGGTATACCGAAAACATTTCGGTATACCGACAATTTTTTCGGTATACCGACAAAATTTTCGGTGTCGGTACGGTACCGGTATGAACTTTTTTCATACCGAAAATTCGGTATACCGAATGTACGGTATACCGAATTTTCGGTATCGGTATCGGTATGAAAAAATTTCCTACCGATATTTTCGGTACGGTATACCGTACCTTACCCACCCCTAATCTTGATTTGGTATTTATAAATATATAGTTCAATAAATACTTGACAACATTTATAAGTTTTGGTGTATATAATATATGAATAAGAAAATAATATATAATAATAATATAAATAATGATTATTTAATATATTGGAACCATTTTATTAAGAGTATTCTAATTATGTTCATTTATTTTATCTTTATTTAAATACCAAGAGTTGATCATCTCATCTCGACTATTTAATTTAAACATATAAAAATCATCATCTAAGGTTAAAATACTTAAAAAAAAGCATTATAGTGGACTTGTAATTACCTTAGCTTCTGTATGGATGCGACATTCAGACTCATTAAATTATACTACTTGTGGACAACCTGCTCTTGGGAGTGCAACAATCAAAGTTGTGGCACTGGCCTTGAGATATATAGGCCTTCAGAGTTTCACAAGCCCTATCTAGATTATGTAGATGTGAATAATCCATATCCAAGGGTTATAGAGTTCATGATTTCAGCTTTTTATCCAGGGAAGACAGTTAGTCTAACATAAAACACATAGTCAGATTTACTATCCAATGTGAGGAGTTGGCCAACTTGGAAACAGGGACTGCTTTTGCTTTGTGTGGCTCACTCCCCATAAATTCACTGATGAATTGGCAATAAATGGAAATACACTTCCACACTCAATTTTCAAGACTGAGCCAAAGGTATGTATTGATGATTTGTTGTTAGGATCGATTTGAAGGATCCAAGTGTTTAGAAGATGGGGGTTTGAATAAACACTTTGAAATATTGACTATTTTTCGATAATGTGAATCAATTTAGTGACAAAATGATTCCAATGATCTTGTTGTCGATATCAGTCAGTTAACTAGTTTAAGTGCGGAAATAAACTAAGTGATAGATAGAATACTGAACTAAAAAATGAAATAATGAACACAAAGATTTTATGGATGTTCGGAGGCTTCAAATGCTTCTACGTCACCCCTTCTATCACAAAGATATGTTTTCACTAAAAGACTCTGATTAATTACAGAAGTTGTGATAACCCACTTCAGTTTGGACTTAAATACTGTCAAACTGAAACTCTTAGTCTCCTTTACAATTTATCAGTATACAACTTATTTTCTTTCTTAGCACAGCTGATCTTAGAAGATCAAATACAACAGTGTAATGTGCTAGTACTTTAGTTTAGATGATAGCCTGAAAGCTATGATTTGTATCACTGTATGAATATCTTAACTGAACGTGTATATCTGAATTCGAAAGTCTATCAGAATAATTGTCCAAAAGTTCTTCTCTCAACTGAGCTTGTCGGTTATTTATAGGCTTTGCTTCGAACAGTAACATTAAATATATTAATCAATACTTATCGGTTGATTTGTCCTTTCTGAATATGTCAACATTCTTCTGATAATAGTACATTGTGACAGTCTGCTATGCGGCGCTCCTTCTGATAGTTGCAGTCTGCTGTATACGATTTATCGATTGGTAGCTGAGTTTTAACTGATGACGTGTCAAACTGATTATTAGTTGACTATATAGCCGATCAGTTGAACTGACTGTATGACTGATCAGTTCCAACTGATAGTTCAGTTATCTTTACAGATTTAGTTATTTTAGATCAGTTCGATTGTCTCCGATTATTTAACTCATTAATTATCAGTTCGGGCAACTTCAGTTTAGGTAGTTTCAGTTCGAACTAATTCAGTTGAGCCGATAAGCTCTGCAACCTTCAAAAACTTTATTTGTCAAACTCCGAAACTTTGATTCTAATACTTGTCCAGAATGACTAAGAAGAAAGAGAATGTTTTACTACTGGTTTCATTGTCTGGGTCAAAAAAAGGCCCACAATACAAGGAAATGAAGCATTCGGCCCCTTATAGGAAAAACAAGCTCAATTAAAAGCATACTTTGATGAAAACTTAAAGAGAGCCCACAAAACCTGATAAATCAGAACATATTTGTTTCGATAGGAAGAATCTTGGATATTGAAAATTATCTATATTAGAAGTGTTCTAGCAATATCTAGATTTCAAATAATATGATGATATTCAAGTAAACAATGTCCAAATAATTTCAAAAAAATACAAATGTAAACAAGATATTCTAAACCAAGTGCAGTTGT